>NW_013952564.1:620896-638094 GCF_001266775.1 Austrofundulus limnaeus | reverse complement strand
GAATAGCCTATTGTCAACATAATTATGGAGTGTAATTTATTTTCAACTCAAAATATCTTCAAACTAACGAAATATAAAAGTTATTAGGGAGGAAATCCCGTCTGGATAACAGCAGACTGACTGCTCGTAAAATATACGACAGGTCTGGACCACACGTAAATTTTGTTCGTATCTGAAAAAAATCTTAGAATACGAAAACATTGGTGAATGCCACAAATTCTCCTAAAACACTCGTACGCACAACTTAAGAACAAATCTGTGCGTACGAACGGTTCTTGCATGAGGCCCAATGTGAGGCTCCAATAAGAAGTATAGGTTGTTGATCATGATAGATAGGACTCTGTGTGTTTGAGTGTGTGTGTGTGTGTGTGTGTGTGTGTGTGTGTGCGTGCGTGCGTGTGTGTGTGTGTGTGTGTGTGTTTGAGTGGCCTTGTTTTTGCTACTTGGTGGGGAAGATTTTTCAGGAAAATGCAGCCTCGTGCTACTTGTGGGGAGCAAAGTCAGGTCTCCCACGATTTAAGAGGCTGATTTTGGGTTGGGGGTTGGGTTTAGGATCAAGGTGTAAACTGAGTTTAGGTTAGTTTTAGGGTCAGGTAGGTACCTGTGAGGTTAATTTTAGAGTAAATGTTCAGGGTTAGGATATAAAATAAAAAAAAATGCATGGAAGTCAATGGAAGGGCCCCACAAGGATAGAGAGACATAGTAGGTGTGTGTGAGTGTAATAATCAGAAGTCCAGCCGCAGCAGCAGCATCCAGCCCAGAGATAAGCAGGCTCACAGGATGCAGTGAGATGTGATTTGAAGCTGACAGAATCAGCGGCTTGTGGAATAAATCTATCCACCACCCAGCAGATCTGTCGTTAGCGAGCGGCATACTTTAATAAGAATTATTTCACACGGTGACAACGTTGATGGGTGCCTGAAACACACTGTCAGTAGTATTGACTGTGTGTCTCACCAGCATCTAATAAATGTTTCTCCTCTCTGCGGTCTCGCAGAACTGTTTAGTAAACAAAATCCCAAAATTCCAAAGCGGAGGCGAACTTTCTGGATTCTTTTCCCCAATTCCTCCTGCTTGTTGCTAATGATATGGAGAACTGTGCTCCTCGGGCTTGTCACTCTTTACATCCCATTGACTTGGGGTTGAATACTCCGGAGTGAGCAGTGGGACGTGTGACAGAGTATTTGTGGTGATGATTGCAGCCCATTAACTTTGATGGATGCCATTTTACGAGAAAGATGATGGGAGTTGGAACAATGGGCTGCATAGCTTGTTTTCTGTCACCAATGTGCACACAAAATCATGTAAAAATTTATCTAAAACTCTCCACAAGAATGACTGATTTTATCAAGTGGCCACCTTTACCTTTGGAGATACTTTAATATTACATTAGAGGTTAGGTTGGTGTTGGATTTCATGACCCCTATAAAGGACAGAAAAGATCAGAGTATCTAACAAGGCCTTTTAAATAGCTACATCAGGAATGGTGTCAGGAGTATTTTCATGGACATTAGACTGAGTCAGTGTGAGACCAAGCTAGGTCTGAGCTGATTGCAGTGTCCGGTTTTATTAATGTTACTTGTCAAGTTTTTTATCTGCTCAACTTGCTGGTGTGTATTTGTTTGTTGGCCAAAGCCTAAACTAGACATATTCCATTTTCTTGTGGCCACTGTGTAAAGATTATGCCATGCATAGCAGGAATCAAACTCTTAAGCTTCTTCGCAGAGATTACAGACAATTGGCTGAGGGGGGAAATGTAAATAATCAACTGTTAGTGGTTTTCTGCTAATACCTTGGGGAGTTTTTTTATTTTTTAAATCCCTTCATGGGAATGCAATACTTAAGAAGTTCAAATACCCCTGAGTGGGACACCTGGGATACAGGCAGGAAATCCTCCAGCTGCACCACAATAACAAATACAGACATATCAACCACATACAATTTAAACAGTCACCATTTTTAAATTAATAACACTGGATTCAAACACCTCCTCATATGACGGCAATGAGATAATAAAATGTGCTTTTGGTAATTTGGTTGTTTTTTTATGCTAACCTTGTTTGGTCTTATTGGTTCTACTTCCAGAATAATGTATTTTACCTTCAGGTAGGCTTAAACAGTCAACTAAACTGCAGCCAGCCAGATATTTTTTTTTCTTTTTACCCGTATTCCATTTTCAGGTCACAGGGAAGCTGGAAACTATCTGTGTAAATCAGCTCTGACAAATCAATGTTCATTACATGGTCATGCAATGTTCAGTGTCACAAGGTGAAACAAAGATGTTTTTTTTCCTCTTGACATTACAGTTCAATGAGTGCAGTCGTTTGTGTGTGCGTTCCTTCATCAGTTATTACAAACGACTCTGCCTACACACACCAGAATCACCATACAAACCAACTGTGTTAGCTCTACAAATATTGATATCACCAGTGGTGGACCGTAACAAAGTACATTTACTTGAGTATTGTACTTAAATACAGTTTTTGAGTATCTACTTTACTTGACCAATTGTTTTTGGGGGGAACTTATGACTTTCACTCCACTACGTTTCAAAGAAAATATTGTACTTTTGACTCCACCACATTTCTACGAAGCTTGTAGTTATTCTTTCCTTTTGGCTCAGCATAGCTTATGTTGCGAGCTGAGCCTGAGCTCCCACCTTCATTTCAAACAGAACCCACTAAAAGAGACGGTTGAAGAAACTCAAGCAGAGAAACCAGCTGCTGCTGGTCATATCTCATATCTCAGCTTGATGTTCGAAATTTTAGGACTGAAAAATAGTTTGTATCAGTTTAAATGTGTTCTGTGTTCACCGCGAATGAATTACATTTCTGGATTTAAGAACTCACCACTCACTTTATTGCATTTTTATGCTGAAGTCTTTACAGGTGGTGTAGAATTTGCAGCAGGGTGTTGTTTCTACGTAGGCCTGTCACGATAACAAATTTTGCTGAACAATAAATTATACATACATATATATATTTATACATACATACATATATACATATATTTATACATATATATATATATATATATAGTGGAAATAATTTGAATGACAGACTCTGCTCTATCTCAAAGTTTAAAACTTGAGTTTAAATGTAACTATTTAAACAAATCTAAATGTATGATACAGTACGTGTTTTATGAATTGTTTACAAGAATTTAAATTACTGTATTTCATAAACTATTTCGGTCATTGAATCATTGTTTTTTTATATTGTCAAATAAAAGTGAATTTTTACTTGTTTTAAAAGATTGCATGTGAGGAATCATAACAGCACATTCTAACCTGAACCCCCTGTCCTTTTCAAGACGTTTCAGTTTGATTGCAGGTATTGCAGGCCTGTTCATCTGGCTTTAAATACATCTTTGCTGCGAGGTAAAAAAAAAAAGCAACTTTATGTCTTTTTTAATCCAGGTTTGTCTATGTTCATGATTTTGATTTTTAGTTATTTTTATTTTTATTTATTTATTTATTTTTTGCCTTCAAGAGTCACCGATACAGCAACAACCGGCGGGCTTTAGGGGCTTCTTTGCTGCTAAAAAGTGCTATATAAATAAAATTTACCTTACCTTACCTTCTTTGAGCTTTTAAAAAGTATTCTTACTGTCTACATGGGAATAAATATTGTAACTTCTTTTCACACATTTTCAAGCTGGGCTTTATGCTGTATTGATTTGTCACATTGACCTTGTTATACTTGTCTTATTCTTAAGAGCCCAGTGTCAAATTTTTATTTTTTTACTTATGAGGACAGCTTTAGTTCAGTCATTGGATTGAGTAGCACATTATTACAAAAACTGTAAAATGTCATGGCAGCAGCAACTTGTCTTCAATATTTTTTGTGATTCTCATAATTTTGCTGCAGCCGATAAGACGGACTGATGCTGTGGAAGACAAAAGACGGGCGAGTGCTGATAAAGTTTATCAGGCAACACATGCTTTGAGTCAGTTTGTGGCACCTAAGAGATCAAGAGGGATTACAAGGCTTAGTGGGAGCACAAGTTCCTGTTGCTGAAGACAGAAAATAGCAAAACGTATCACAATATCTGCAGAATGTTAGACGTAAATGAAAGATTTCAGGCTCCAAGGGTCAACATATTCATATATATGTGTATATGTATGTATATATAATATTATAATATACTATGGAAGTCAAGAACAAATATTTTCTGCTGATATTTTTTTCTATGGTTTTCTTGTGATAACAACATATCATGTATATTACGATGTGTGTGATCATGAGATAATAAGTTATAGTTTTCATCTTGGGCATCATTCGGTAACCATGGAGAGGGCTTGGTCCCCTCAGCTGGTCACTGATGAAGTTTACTATATCATAACACAGGCTGAAATTACAGTTTGTTTGTCTTGTACAGATGAAGCAGCCTTCCTCATTTAAGGAGACGACTGGCCCGACTGCAGGTCAACAGGCGTTTACACTTAAGATCCTGCTGATATAATAAAATTTATCAGTGACCAGCTGAGGGGACCAAGCCGTCTCCATGGTTAATGAATGATGTAGAAGAGGAAAGCCACAACTCGTTATTGTGAGAATGTGTGCAGAATGACCCAGGGCGCAGGCAAAAATTCAAAAAGGCAACAAAAATATTATTTGATCAAATAAAAAGGCTGGCAAGGCAGCTGAAAAACACTCAAGATCTCAGGGGGAAAACAGCACGAGGAACACAGAGACACCTCACTGGCTGGTGAGCACAATGAACTGACAATCACTGAAGACAGGACACAGAATATAAAGGCAAACTAAGTAAGGACAACAAGAAACACCTGGCGGAGACACTACAGGAAAACAGGTGAGCATGGACAGGGCTGGAGCAGGGCAGAGATACACAGGGGAACACAGAAACACTAGAAAACTGAAGCAAAGACACACAGATCATGATTTTTATTTCGAGAAAATAATCGGGAAATTAACTCTAACTCGAGAAAACACATCATTATTTTGTGAAAATGATATAAAATGCTGTTTTTCTTGTGATAACATGTTGTTATCACAAGAAAACCATGGAAAAAAATATCAGCTGAAAATATCCGCTCTTGGCTTCCACATGATATTTTTTAATATGTTTTTTTTTATTTATTTCTGGCATGATGTTTCATAAGTGTTTTAAACATGTTTGTAGTTTATTATTTTTCCTTCAGCTCTTCTGATTACTCAACACCTTAAACACCGATGTCTCACCTGTATTAACTAACTTATCATTCTCTCCAGGTGATGCATTATAAGCTCTTATTTTCACTAACTTTATTATTTATTAACATATTATTACACCTACACAGATGCATTTCTTTAGATTTTTATATAACTTTTGTCTGCCTGCCCGCATTCTTGAGTCCACCAATAACCAGACTTTGGAACAATATGATATAACTAGAAGCACTCGGAGAGTGCAAACCTCCACCAAGACCAATTTCCCCCATCCTGTAAGAGTTAATGCACAAAAGCAGAGATGGAAACACATTTGCTGAATAAGTTCTGACGTAATGAACATTTAAGCAGGCAGTATGCACGGAATTACTTCTCGGTGGAGTCCAATGTGAACAAAAAAAGGCAGATTCATCACCCGACGTTATTCATCGTCAAACTGGTGTCGGATTAAGCTCCTAAGTTTTCATCAGTCACATTTCACCATGTAAAACGTCAGTTTTATCCCCTTGTATGAGTTTGTAAACGTTTGACTCTTTTTATGAAGTGCTTCCTGGCTCCCCCCGTCTCCAAACTTTGAGGCCTGGCAGCTCTCTGTTTACAAGCCTAGTAGCGAGAAAATGTTTTGATTGGTTGTTTCGGAAATGTGGTGTGTTTGAGGAAATGGGAAAAATAGGTTTCATGGTGCAGTCACGCACTTCCTGGTCACAAAACGTTCTGCAAATGCGCGTATTATGGCAAAAATTATTCACCATTAAATCTAGTTTTAACATTACTTTTATAAAGTTTGACGTCCGTGCTGTCCAATCCAGCTCACTGTTTTATACAGAAGCCCTGTGAAAGCATCACAGCTTTGCCGGTCTCAGAGTGTTAAAAGAAAAAAAATTCCTGTATCCGCATCGTGATCCGGAACATTACCAAAATTTAAAGATTTGTTCCTTGGCGCAGTACCCACATGTGGTAAAAATTTCTTGACAATCCGTCAACAAGTTTTTGAGTAATTTTGTCGACAGACAGAACGACAGACAGACAGACAGACAGACAGACAGACAGACAGACAGACAGACAGACAGACAGACAGACATACAGACAGACAGACAGACAGACAGACAGACAGACAGACAGACAGACAGAAAGACAGACAGACAGACCGACAGACAGACATACGCGACCAAAAACATTACCTCGCCCTTGGAGGAGGTAATAACATGAAATGGAATACGATATGTGCTACAATACGAAATGATGAGATTACAAGACAACAAGGAGAAACATGAAATAAGCAATGTAATGTAATGTTATATTAAACGATAAGATACATACGTTGCAGTGTTATACTGTACAATGCAATACAATGTGATGTGATATATGTTATGATATAATGCAATGCAATACTGTATATTGCAATACAGAGATTTACAATGCAATGTGATGTAATAGGATGCAATACAAAGCAATGTGTTGCAATATGGAATGATGTGATGCACTGTGATACAATAAATCTTATTGAGCCATTGGTTTTGGTCTTGATGGTGTCCCAATAGCTAACAAAATAACTAAACTAAACAACTAAAGCAGCTACACACCATAAAAATAATCTACCAGTAAGACACACTGAATTGTCATTCATAAAATGTACAAATTTATATTCAAAGATGAAAAATGACATATTTATACTGGTGATAAAATTTTTAGGCTGGAGTAAATTGTTGGACAGATCTAAAAGAGATTGTCATTTTCAAAATCACCTTAGTGAAGTTAAACCAAGTCTGCTGCAGGCTGTTTATACAAAGGCCTGTGGTAAAATACAAAAGGCTTATCGCAGTGGGACACTAAATTACACTGAAATTCAGACAATAGACAGATACTGATAACTGCTGCCTTCCACCTGTCATGTAATTGCAGTGAATTTACTGCATGCGGGCATAATAAAACCATCATCACCGTTTCCCTTTGGGAAGATTTATTGCTTAATTTTTGACACTGTGAAGCGCTGATTTACCACTGCAATAATTTTGTAAAGAGATAGTTTGGGATAATTTAATGGAGTCTTGCTCCTAAAGCAGACAAGAAATTTAACAAGAAAAAAAGTACAAAAAAATAAGAAAAAAGTAAGACATTCATGTGTTCCTTTGTTACGTTTTATTTTTTGCATAAATGTTAAATTATGAGCAGGTCAATGACCCTTACATGGTGGCCTAATAGCCCCTGTTTGAGTGCCACTGACAGTAAAGTATTATTCTTACAGTACACTGCTAAATAATAAAAGAACAGCAACAAAAACATTTATACTGATATATTTTACATTCACATTGTGTCATCAGTCTATGTGAGCTGTCACTGAGACAGTTCTAGAAGAAAAAGTTCAGTCTGCGGGGGTCATACACCTGTACATGAAGAATGAGTTTAAGGTGAAAGAGAGAAATCTAGCCTTGAGCACATGCCCTGTTTAGTTTCGCTTTTGACCAAACGGCCTACATTAGGTGATATATTTTTCTATTTATAGCAGCTGGGGCAGGCAGGAAACAGCTGCCATGCATCAGCGCGACGGGCTGACATCCCTCATCTCAGCAGGACCTCCCTGCCCGGCAGATCGCAGGAAGCTCTTTATACCTAAACTGAAATGGGACACGGTCTCTTATTATTCACACCTCATACAGAAAACTAATGATATACAGAGCCTATGGCCAAGACTCAACAAGGAAACTAGGTTAACGGGCTCATACTGGCTGCCAACTTCCAAAGGCCAAAAATTTGGAGTTCATAAAGGGAAACATACTGGATTTTACCCAAGTGGTACCAGGACCGAACAAGAGTCTGAGTTTACAGAAAGGCTGAGTCAATATTTATGACTTCGCCATGAGTCAGCTCGTGTTCAGGTAATATAAATGGCTGTAAACAAAGTTTTAGTTAATGAGCTGGCGTTATCGCTCTCTGTGAAATGACAAGCTGTGCATTATGTTTGACTTCACAGCATGAATGTTTGTATTGATTACAGTGTTTTCAAAGAAAAAAGAAGGAAAAAACAAGGTAGCAATTAGCTGACCATTCTGCTGCAAACCTCATGTGCGGCAGACGCTCGATCACTCTTAAGAAGAGGTGTCAGAGAGAAATGAGTTACGTAGGTCTCTGAGTTCTTCTGTTGGTGCTTTGTTCCCACAGCAGCCTGATGATCGCTGTTAGCTATGATATCTGAATCTCTGCTGATCACAGATGTTGCCGTGTTGGCTGAGGGGTGTTTTTGATAAAGAGACAAATGTCAGGGGAGGTGATATTCACACTGAAATAAAAAAGAAGAAAAAAAGCTGGCACCATTTCAGGAGATACTGTTTGCTACGCTGCCCTGTGCTCCTGAGAGACAGAAGCAGTGCACACAGTACACTGTAAAAATGCTTTTTAATTGGTTGTGTTTAGAAATAAATCAGTTAGCAAAGATCATTTAAAGTATGAAAAGTGTTTGGATTTTTGTGTAAAATACAAGAAAAACATTCCTTTAAATTTGAATTATGATAAATGAATCAAGGAATGAGCATTGTTTAACTGTTTGCGATCCATCAAATCAGGGATTAGATCAAATTTAAAACTACAGTATGTACATTTTCAGATTCCAGGCTTTTTAAGCTACTTGGTGATACCTATCATCCTGCTAATGAGTGACTTCAGAAATGTGGGTTGATTTGTCTTGCTAATCAGGAAGATGTCTAGAAAATCAGTCTGATTTTTATTTTTAGTGTATTCTGATGAGGATTTCTTGACTCATTTAAAAGAAGAAAGCTCAATCATGTTTGGAAATCGGATGTATCAGCTGGTTTTGAAAGTTTCTTTGCTAGTGCACAGAGGAAACAAGGAACAGGCAGGTGGAGAACTTGAAGAGGGAGAGCTATGGTCTTGAATGAGGAGGAATGAAAGTCATTCGTAGTAAGACAGTGAGGTTACAAAGAGCAGAAGTCACAAAGGTGCAGGACTTCAAGGAATTACAGTCAATTGTTCTGGAAAACGAAGAGTGTGGTGAAGGAGATGAGGAAGGAGGATGGAGAAAAGTTTCGGGAGTGGATTTGTGACAAAAGGGTAGCAGCAACAGACAGAGGAACGGATTACAGGAGAGTAGTGAGACCAGCTGTTGTATGGTTTGTAGACAGCAGTGCTGACAAAAAGACAGGAGACAGAACTGGAAGTGGCAGAACTGAAGACGTCAAGGTTCTCCTTGGGAGTGACAAGGATGGGTAATATTAGGAATGAGATCATCAGAGGTAAGACACAGGCTGAACCACTGGAATATAAAGTGAGAGAGACCAGACTGAAATGGTTTGGATGGATGGTTCGTTTTCGGTCATTTCACTCAGTACAACATACAGTCTGTAGACGTCTTTAGACCGGTGAAGTGGTGACGTTGAACGTCGGGTGACAGGCTCTGCCTTCACTCTATAAGTACGGAGTCACCAGCATCATTACTCAGTTCTATCACCCTTCACTTCGCGATAGTCACCTCTAAACCTGAGCTCACATAGCTGCTGCTAGTTAGCTCAGCTTCTAAGGTTCTTAGGCTAGCTTTACTGGTGCTAACCGCGTTACCTGCTGGTTCATGTGTCTGCCGCTCGATGTTACTTAAGTGACCTTTATTTTCTGCTGAAAATCTGTTTTGTGGTTCACGATGAGCACAAATCCACCTTCGAAGAAGCCAAAGTCTTCTGTTCGCCCCTGTCCTCAAGGGTGCGGCTTTAAGCTTCATGAGAAGGACCAGCAAGAGGCCTGGCCGTCCTGCCTAGGAATCATTCATGCTCGATGGGCGCTTGTGGAGCCCGAGTCCTGCCGGGCCTGTGTCGGACTTTCGCGTCCAACACTGGAGAGGAGAGTGAAATTCGTGGAGAAAATGCTGGGGGGAAACTGCTGTTTTCTAACAAGACCCACTGCTCTTCGAATCCAGCCAGGCGGCTCAGTCCGACGAAGATGAGGATTCGGCGGTCGAAGCCCCCACTGCTGGCTGAGCAGACCAGATGGAGCACGAGGAGGCCTCACCCGACATCGAGGGAGGCGAGACCCAGTTTCTACTGGATCTAAACCAAGAGGAGGACGATGTTCTGCAGATGGAGCAGGAGGTTCTCAGTCTGTCCGAAGATGACAAGGAGCCGTGCCAGTTCACTCCACCCCGGTTGCTGAGACTGTGGACCAGGATTCGTCCTTCCTGTCCCTGTGCCGCCGAGCTGCTGCTAAACTGGAGGCACAGTGGCCCGACCCCCACCTGCTCAAAAGCCGTCAAGGTTCACAGGGTTTTATCTCCTGTCTGAACCGGCTGATGTGAAGCACCGTCTGCCTATGTTTCCGGACTTTGTGTCGGAGCTGACRTCTTCYTGGAGCAAACCGCTGTCCATCCGCGCCTTCGTGCCCGGACAGGGTCAGTACTTGGACGTGGAAGGGGCAGACCAAGCAGGCCTGGTGGGCATCCCTCCGATGGAGCCTTCTTTAGCCGCTTATTTGGCTCCATCTCACAACCAGGGTGTGAGCGGGCCCACCCTGCTCCCTTCCAAGCCCAGCAGATTCTCTTCGGCACAGCTGGAGAAAATCTACAAAGCCCAAGGTAACACTCTCAGATGTTCCCGACAAGGACAGAGCGGCCTACTTGGATGAACCAATAACGCCTACAGGACTGTTTGGTCAAGCACTTGACGTCATCCAAACCAAATTTGAACAGAGGAAGAAGCAGGCTGAGGCACTTCACTGCATCATCCCCAGACGCGATGCGAGGCCCAAGGCCCCGAGCACATCCAGGTCTGCGTCTCATCCTCCTCCGTTCAAGAAGGCGGCGACGCCCGGGACTTCAAAGGCCCAGCCCGACGAACCTTCCAGCAAGCCGCAGCCTCCCCGTCAATCGACATGGAGCAAAGGCCCCAATCCGAGTCAGCAGGACAGTTCAGCGGCTCGGAAGAAGAAGTCAAAGTCTTCCTAACAGCAGGACTGTCTTCACAGGGACTTCAAAAACAGAGAGACAATGTTCAGCTGCAGTTGAAAAGACATTTAAATGTTTGTGTTTCAGAAAACGGCCCCAAGAGGCGTCGGGTCTCAAATGTTCAGTCTCCTCTGTTAATGTCCCAAAAAATAAACAAAAAACATGTAGCCCCCTCTTTGGGTGTAAATTGTGTTTTAAAATGCAAAACTTTAATAAACAGTTCTGCAAATGTTTTCAATGTGTCATTAAAGAATTATCTTTGTGCACAAACGAACACAATAATCTGCGGGCGACAGACAATAATGTTGTCCCTTCCCCATCCAGTGGAGGGCAGCAGCGACACGTCTCCAACAGTAAGGCAAGTGAGTCGCTTTGCAATGCGACTCTCTCTCTGGTGCGCATGCGCACCCTCTCCAAGGGTACAAAGAACTGTTGCTATAGGTTACAGGCTGCAGTTCCGCGTCAGGCCGCCTCGCTTTCGGGCCATTGTAAACACAGTGGTGACAAACGAGGCAGCCGCCATTTTAAGAGGAAATTTGCACATTGCTAACAAAGAGAGCTATTCGAGTGGTTCCAGCTGCAGAAACAGAAAAAGGTCTGTACAGCCGTTATTTTCTTGTTCCGAAAAAAGCGGGTGGCCTGTGGCCTATTTTGGATCTGAGAGTGTTAAATCGGTACCTTCAAACATACAGGTTCAAAATGTTAACGCTCAAACAGCTAATTCACTCGATCAGCCCGGGCGATTGGTTTGCGACCATCGATTTGACAGACGCCTATTTTCACATAGCAATTCACCCGGAGCACAGAAAATATCTCAGGTTCGCCTTCGAGGGTGTAGTCTACGTGCTACCGTTGGGTCTATCGCTAGCTCCTCGCACCTTTTCAAAGTGCGTAGAAGCTGTGTTGACTTCCCTTAGGGAAAGGGGGGTCCGTCTGTTAGCATATTTAGACGACTGGGCTCTGATCGCAAGCTCCAAGAAGCAAACATTAGATCAGCTGTCTCAGGTTCTGTCACACATTCAGGCTTTAGGGTTTTTAGTAAACACCCAGAAAAGTCTATTAACACCAAGTCAGCAGTTTTCGTTCCTCGGACTAGAAATCTGCTCCTTGTCAAGCAGGGCTTGCCTCTCAGAAAACAGAGCGGCCGCGTTTCACCGCTGCTTAGCTCAGTTTCAATTGGGATGCAAACTGAGCTTCAAAACCATACTACAGTTACTGGGAATGATGGCTTCCATGATTTCAGTAGTACCACTTGGACTGTTAAAAATACACCGTTTTCAGCATTGGTCTCAGTCCCACAGGCTGTGTCTGTCTCGACACAGACACAAAAAACTAACTATAACTGCTTCCTGCATGATGGCTCTCAGCTCCTGGAGGGAACCCGGCCTCCTGTATCAGGGTTCTCCAATAGGGAGGGTGTCGTTTCGCAAAGTGGTGTCCACAGACGCCTACCTGAAGGGTTGGGGAGCCCTGTGCGACGGCGCGGCGGTGAGGGGAACCTGGACTCCACAACAGTCCAAGTTCCACGCAAACTGCCTAGAATTGTTAGCAGTCCTGTTAGCACTGAAACATTTTTGTCCAGTTCTGGAGAACCATCATCTTCTAATCAGAAYGGACAACACAGCAGTGGTCTCTTATATAAACAGACAAGGGGGGACTTGGTCCCTTCCCCTGCTGAACCTGTCTCACACTCTTTTACAGTGGAGCAGTGTTCATTTTCTGTCTTTCAGAGCCATTCATGTTCCGGGGAGACTGAACCTAGATCCAGACCTCCTCTCCAGGGGCGGACCTCTAGCAAAGGATTGGAGGCTGCATCCCACTGTGGTGGCCCAGATTTGGGTTTTGTTTGGCAAAGCGACAGTAGATCTGTTTGCCTCCAGAGCAAACACATACTGTCCTCTGTTCTTTTCCATGACAGAGCAGAACGCTCCTCTGGGAGTGGACGCCCTAGCTCATCCTTGGCCCGATGTACTTCTGTATGCGTTTCCCCCAGTGGAAATGATGCCACTTGTACTAGAGAGGGTGTGCGGACAGAGCCTGTCTTTGATCTTAGTGACACCCCGCTGGCCAGCGAAGTCTTGGTACGCCGAGATGATCAGCTTGCTAGCAGCTCAACCCTGGCAACTTCCGGTTCGACAAGATCTCCTCTCTCAGGCAGAGGGGGAGATTTTTCACCCACACCCAGAACTATGGAAGCTGCATGCTTACCTGCTGAAAGGTCCAGCTTATTAGCCAAAGGCCTTTCTCCAGCAATAATAGCAACTATCCAAAATGCAAGAGCTTCATCCACTAGAGGATTATATTCCTGTAAGTGGCAAGCTTTTGAGCGATGGTGTAAGAACGGGCACCTGGACCCTTTTCAGTGCGCAATAGGAGATGTTTTAACATTTCTTCGGGAGCTACTGGATAAGGGCTCTCCTTCTCCACAATTAAAGTATACTTAGCAGCCATTTCTGCCTGCCATGTAGGTTTTGATGGAGTCACACCTGGTGCTCATCCTTTAGCCGTGCGTTTTCTGAAAGGGGTTCGTAAGCTACGGCCTGCTATTGAACCCAGTATTCCCTCTTGGGACCTCACTGTGGTTCTTGAGGCTCTCTACGACCCTCCATTTGAGCCTCTAGAGTCTGTAGAGTTGAAGTTTCTTTCATATAAAGTTGCTTTGCTTCTGGCTTTAGCTACAGCTAAACGGGTCGGGGACCTCCACACTCTGTCAGTGAACCCCTCCAGTTTCCAGTTTTCCACTAATGACTCTAAAGTGGTTTTGCACCCTAACTCTGCTTATCTTCCTAAGGTGATACCTGCTAGTTACAGCTCTGTGTCTATAGAGCTTTCCAGCTTTCATCCCCCCCTTTGCATCTGAGGAGCAAAAGAGGCTTCATCTTCTGTGCCCCGTACATGCTCTACGCACTTACATTAGCCGCACACAGGATGTAAGGTCATGTGATCAGCTGTTTGTGGCTGTTGCTAACCCACACAGAGGTAAAGCTCTTTCTAGACAAAGACTCTCTCACTGGATTGTAGAGGCCATCTTACTAGCATATAGCAGCAAAAGCCTTCCAATCCCTCTTGGAGTTAAAGCTCACTCYACCAGGGGTGTAGCGACATCTTGGGCCCTTTTTAAAGGGGTACCTGTGAGTGACATTTGTGCCGCGGCCAGCTGGGYCTCACCAAACACATTTGMASGATTTTACAGCCTGGATRTAACAGCACCTTCGGTGGCTCATTCTGTACTTTCTGCYGGGTCCAAAGCTCTGCATTAGTACAGTACTTACTCAGGCACACTACTTAACTCAGGTCTGATACTGCTCTGCGGGGCACTTTGACAAGTCCCATATACAACTGTGTATTGTACTGAGTGAAATGACTGAAAAGGAACGTAAGGTTTTGAATATAACCACGGTTCCTTGAAGGAATGGAACGAAGTACAACCCCTTGTTGGCCCCGCATCACAAAGGCTCAGTGAAGGGCGGTATCTTACTGAGAAATGATGCTGGTGACTCCGAACTTGTAGGGTGAAGGCGGAGCCTGTCACCCGACGTTCAATGTCACCACGTTGCCGGTCTAAATACGTGATTAGAGGTGGCTTCAGCCAGGCGCGCGAGGGTGCGCGTGTCCCATATACAACTGTGTGTTGTACTTCATTCCATTCCTCCAAGGAACTGTGGTTATATTCATAAACTTACGTTTGGATTAGAGAGGACATGGAGGTATGGAATGAGGACAGAGTGAGCTGGAGGAGGAGGACTTGAGGTGGTAACCCCTGAAAAAGGAAAAGCGGAAAGAAGGGAAAAAGCTATTCTGAAAGAAATACTAGAGGCTCACCAGGCTGTTCAGAAAGTGCTATACGGTTCGCTGTTGTTGCTAATATTTGTGCAGATATGCATAGAAAATGTGAATGATCATGTAAAGCTAAAACTGACAGCCATAATTAGGTTAATGTAACTTTTCAGAAGGGAGTAATTTTAGGATGGCAGATTGGACGTGATCCATTCCAAACATGATCTGACTTTTCAGCTTATGTTCTTTTAACTCTCAATTTACCCAAGAATACAAATAAAACAACAGTTTAACATCTGATGATTAAATGATATAAAACTCAGTTATGAGCTATAACATCATCACAGCAATAGCTTTGACGGTACAGAAAACTTTCAGAGCAAATATTTACACCAATTAACTGTCCCTTTTTAAACTTCCCCCGATTCACAGGTTGAAGAATCGCAACTTTTTAAAGACATCTATTTGTGCCGCGAAGCTTCACTTTGAAGTAAGTAAGGGGACAAGGAGGCTGTTAGAGCTCTGGGAAGCACAGTTTAATGACTGTTAGTTCACAGTAACTGCGTCTAAAAATATAAAAAGAACAACTGCTACTCCTTCAACCGGCGCTCATTACACAGAGGGAAGGAGTGTACCGTTCACAGACGGGGCAGATATGAAATAATGCTGCAGATTAACATGGAAAACCTGAACACAGTTTGCACACTGTGTCGATCAGCTCGGGAGTTAAACAAATGCAACAAGTGCGAGGCCGCTGACACTATATTGAGAGGCTAATTAGGTTACAGAGGTTACAGCGAAACTCAGAGCATAAAAGTTTAAACAAGTGAGTGGTAGGGACTATTTTTCTCCAAAGAAACCTTTAAAGGCTGCTACTATAATGAAAGAGTGTTTTCACACAATGGGTTATAAAAAAAAAACCTTTAACACTAAAAAGTCTTTCAAATAAAGAGCTGCAGTGTGGATAACGTACTCAAAACACCTTAGCTTGAAACAGCTGCAGTCTGTGTTGTAGAAATAAATCTGTACAAGCTCGGAGTTAAATTTTAGTTTGGAGACAGAAAAGGGTTTAATGAGATTAAGAAAAAATCTGAAGTTTCTTTAAAAGTTACTCAACGTAGATGTAGTTCAGGAAACACTACGGTTAAAAACGAGTCATTTCGTTCGAGTCGGAGAACGATTGTGGTCATTGTCTGGAAAAGAAAAACAATCTCTCCTGTTTAATTGCACTTACTGTGATGAAAGATGCTTTTGATACTCCTGGGAGCAGAGCTGCAGATGTGAAGGCTGGTAGATTAGTTTAGCAAAACTCTTTCCCAAAAATCGAGACAGTTTGTGTATGCAAGCAGACTAAATTATCACCTAAACTTTTATTTGTTTATTGTGAAAGACAGGTGGTCATGTAATTGCCTGTTTGTATGATTTTGTCTGTCTGTTGGCAAAATATCTCATGTATCATTGGCCAGATTATAATGAAACTCTTAGCAAGTAATCGCAGGATTTATATCTACAACTCAAAGTTTGGAGTCAGTTCCATTTAAGATGAATGCCACAGATAATCAATCTATGTAAACACAAAAATGCCTAGGAATCACACAGTTTTACAAATATTGGGCTAAACTTTGATAGTAGTCCAGTACTAACAGATCATGCATAATGTGTTTAAAACTTTGACATGGGATTCAGTGGATATATTGCATTTATTTTACAAAAAACACTAGTTTTAATGAGAAGTAATAATAAATGACTGATGAATTGACTCTATTCTGATGTCAAAACTCTCTTTAGAAAATATAGTTAGACTATTTTAAAGTAGGGCTCTGAATAGTTTTTTTTTAAATACTCAGTATCTTACCTGCAGCAGACATCACTCAGTATTATCAGTTACAAAGAGACGAGCCAAAAGCTAATTTGAGCAAGACTAAAGTGAATTGCTGCTGTAGTAAAACAACTCAAATCTTAAAATTGTTCATGCTGATTCATGTGAACTCACAATCATTAAAATCACTTTTGTCCGTTTTGTATCAAACACTTATTTATATCAAGATATTTTGGTAATTAGCCACCAAGAACCATGTTAACAATTATGTTCAATGTTAAACAAATGTTTTAGGCAGTGCTGGCTCTAGCCATTTTGGTGCCCTAGGCGAGTTGAAGTACAACCAATTCAACAAATCAAAAGAGTTTGTGATTCTTGGTGATATCAATATGAATTGGRYTGATAAAACTTCCAAAGGCCTGAAAGCAATGTCTATAAACTTAGGGCTTCAACAGTTAATTAAAGTACCAACAAGATTTGGCAAGACATG
>NW_013952564.1:600547-618530 GCF_001266775.1 Austrofundulus limnaeus | reverse complement strand
CCACCACCACCCACCCCCCGCTGGAGCAGGACGAGTCAGTGCAACGTCAATCAAATGAGAGAGAGTGTAGGGGGGAATGCTGCATTTGGGGTGGAGAAAATGTTTTATGGGTAGAGTAGTTTATTTATCCTGTAATACTTCGTTATAGTTTTTTAAGACAAAGCTAATTGAAAGAGGCGCTGAGCAGAGTTACAACCAGGGATTACAAATAATTACTTTTTTCTTTTGCAGTTTGGTGCCCCCTCCAGCAGATGGTGCTCTAGGCGACCGCCTAGTTCGCCTATGCCAAGAGCTGGCTCCGATTTTAGGTAAGACTTGGTGCTAATTTTGTCATAAACTGCAGAGGTGTTTTAAGTACTTGAAAAAAATAAAATTGCAAAATTGACTTTTTTGAGTTTTGTATCATGTTATAATGACATTCCCTCATCAAAATCATACACAGAGTGTTGCTTTAATTCATTCATGTTTTTGAGAAATCCTTGAATCTCCTGTGGTAGACACATGGAGCTGCCTAAATGCTTGCTGGTACAAAGCACCGCCTATTTGTATGAAGCTCCTCCCAGGAGCTCAGTCTGCAGCCGGGCTCCTGCCACACAGAACACATTTACCCCGAAGCATTGTTATGACTTGGTGCTGAAATGGGAGATAGGAAACAGGAGGTTCTTAAAGAGACAAAGGTTTTCTTGATGAGTTCTGGTCATATTTAAATTTGTAACATGTTAAATTTTAATTAACAATTTTTACATTTTGAATGTAACAAAATAAAAGTAAAAGTTACAATACGATTTGAAAAAATAATTGGTAAAATTACAGATCCTCAAACAATGACTTAAGTACTGTAACAAAGTAAATGTACTTTGCTACTATAAACCTCTGATAATCTGAGACTGTTGCTGATATTCTGTAATGTTTAAAACCAATTTATCTGGTTTTCCTTTATCTTATTAGTTTTTGCTTTACTGTTATGTTATGTGCTTTTCTTCCTGTACTTATGCCACTAAAAACTCTCAGTCTATGATTCCAGCTTCAGCCGCCTTATATTTGTCATCATTGTGTTTTTTTTACTCCATAATCACATTCTCAATTCACACACACTTATCTATTTGGTTTGCTGCCAGTTTAGTTAATAAAGGTCGAGTTTTTTGGTTTTGAAACTATTTCTGCCTGCCTGCTTTTGGGTCTATTCATCCACCCACTCACGACAAAACTATGTGGTGTAAAACACAACAAAATTATAGCAGTTCAAACAAACGTTACTTTATTACATTTCAACTCGTTTTAACGTGTTTATTTGCTGGGTGAACTTCTTTTTGTCACATACTGTAAATATAAGATGGCTCATTAATGTAAAGATCATAAACAAACCGTTCACTAATAAGCATCTAATACCAGTGAAAGCAGCATGTCTCTAACTTAGCGTTCACAAGAATTTTTATAAATGTTTTAGATTAAACTGTTTTAAAGTTTTGAAATCCACTTTGAAGGAGGCTCCAGGCTGACAATAGCTCAGTTCTTTAATAAGACCTATTCTCTGATTCTCCTGAGTTCATTGGATACTGACTGCTTAAAATAATCCCAATAAGAATATTCTAAAAATAAAACAATCCAAAGATTTTGTGAATATTAAAAAAACAAAGCTTTAAAATTGTTTCCATTACGCTGAGAAAGAGTTTTACAAAAAAAAAAAACACTTCAGTTTTTTGCCCCAAGTCTCAGCCTGTCTGTGATCTTCTATTCATGCTGAACCATGTTACTGACTTGTTGCCAACTAACCCAATTAGCTGTGAGACGTTCCAAACGTTTTGGTTTTGTCGTTCATTTAAAATGCACTTTTCCATGTTTTTTGTTGTTGACTCTGTTCCAAGCTTTCTGAAACACATGGCATCAAATTTCAAAAGATCAATCATTTGCAAATGATTGCTTGCTGCTTACACTTACTTTTTACTTGAGACAGATTTTTTTAGGGGTGAAAAACTATCCAATTTAAAACCTTGTTGTAAAAAAAAAGACAGACACATTAATGTTTTATTCTGATTCCAGGCCAAAGGCAATGATCAAAATACTGCAACAAACAAAACTAGCACATTAAAGGTGAAGAGTTTTTTGAAGTAAAGCAAGGTGAGGCTTTCATGCCAGTGTTTTAGATCGAAGTTATTAAGGTTGGAAAATAAAGGAGGTGTCTGTTTCTATCAAACCTTGAAAATAAAACTACACACCAGCTTACAAAATGTTACACCCAGAGTGTGTGCTGGGAATGACTCTCAGTTACTACCACGTCAGGTTTTAGCTCAATATCTGTAAAAATTAACTGAATAATTGTCGCTTATGTGTTTACAAATATCAGTTGGCTGTGGTAGCCATCTTGAATTGAGCTGGCTCCAAATTATAATCAGTTATAGATGTGCATCGTAGGATAACTTTACGAATGTTTGATTGAAATCCATATTTTGGTTCACAAGTTATTTTGCTAACAGACAAAAAGAGTAGACTCCATTAATAAATGTCGAACATTTAAATAGAGATCTATTTCAGTCTGTTAGCACTAGAATATATGTTGTGTATTAGTCTCAGCAACTACCACACCAAATTTTAGCTGAATGTATGTAAAATCGACTGAGTTATAACTATTTTTGTGTTTAATAAGTTTGATTAGCTGTGGCTGCCATTTTAAACCAGTTAGAATCAAAAAGTTAATAATTTGTAGTTGTGCAATGAATGATAAATTTTTAAAAGTTTCATTGAAATTACTGTTTTGGTTTGTCCGATATTTTGCTAACAGACACACACACAGAAAAGCGGCATTACTCCTTTCATTTCTCTCCTTTCATCTTTCTGGTACAGGCGGTAATAAAGAAAATGCTTTCAGTCTTTTGAATGATATCAGATCAAAAAACATATTGACCAAGCTTAGATGGAAAAGTGTGACCCAAAAACAACACCTGAAGGACTGCCACTGCTAAAGAATACCTGGTTTTTAGGTATTTATTCTCTATTTCAGTGGATCAATACATACAGAAAATAATCTCCTCGACACCGAGACGTTGTCTCTCTGCTGGCCTTCTGCTCGTCTCCTGCCCATAAACGCTCGGCACAAAGGTGGCTCGGCAAAAGCCCGTAACGTTGGTGATGATTAAAAATATATTCAGAACCGCATTCGGCTCATAAATCACGGCTCGTTTTTACATTTCCCTCTTTAAATATCACCACCTTTGGTAATAAGAGGTACGATGTAATGGATCCCAGCCCTGCGGTCCTTTACGGCGTCAGATTAAACCCAGAACTTACGACGTCGAGTGGCCTGAGCGCATCCTTTCGGTCACTTCCATATTTCTTTGAAGAACACACGTTTATTGATCCTGACATGATGACTGGACTGAGCGGCGCGCGGGGTGTAAAGCAGCAGGCCAAACTTAAAGAGAATCCATTTAGAAATACGCTTGCATATTTCAACAAAGTGATGATGAGGCATTATGTGAGTGTGCATACCAATCTCTGCGGCCAGACAAGCCACTTTCATCTGTATGTAAATGCTGAGTATGTAAATAAGCCGTGCAGCACTGGAGGGGCTTGATAGCTGTTGGGCTTGGATTTATCACTCGTGCACGATTTGATCCACTGATCCAGTGGCGTGCACTTTGCATCCGATATCTCTTACAACACATCAACTTTTGAAGATGGAACGCAGGCACATAATGGGCAATATTTCCTCTTTTTATTCATTCACTCAGGCTGGGTCAGGGTCTGCAGGGCTGTTAGATTGGATGAAAGTGGAGCCAAGCAGAGCAAATGCTTTCTAACAACAATGAAATCGAGGTGATGTGTTTTCTCACGTATCTCCTTATTCCCTAATGCGGTGATGCCGCATTCATTTGGAGGAACTTTAATCTTGTTCGAGAAAATTCCATTAATCTTTAGCGTTCCTCGCAATACAAAGAAGAAGATAAAAATGCTGAGCTGTGGGAAAAAGAATAGAGAGAGAAAAAAAACACTGCGGCTGTATTTTAGATTTTACCTCCTCACACTCTGTTTTGCCGGGGCCCAAATGCAGAAGCATGCTGGTGTGTTTCTCTGCGTAATGCTTCACGTTTGACTTAAATGAATTCCTTGTGTGGGGAATGTGTGTCATGGGGCTGGTTTGTCGAAGAAATCAGCCATTTTTTCACCGCCGTATAGATTATTTATCAATATGAGCATACTGATACAGTCAGTCCACACGCAGTAACCTCTCATCAACCGACCAGCTGGTCCCAATCTGGTTTTTTTTTTTTTTTTTTGGTCTTACTGTCCACAAACACACATTCCAGATGACAGCAACTGTCTCCAAGAGATTTAAAATCACAATGCTCGTATTTAAGACATCATAAAAAATTATTTTGCTTCATATTTTAGCTGCAGATCTTTAGTTTAAAAAAAAACATGAAGGAATAAATCTGTGATAAATGGCTGCTCATGAAGCGATAATCAATCAACCCCATGCAAACACACACACCTCCACAGCACCTCTTTAAAATCTCTTGACTGCTAATGTGAGACCATCTCAGCTAACAAAGTGGATGGGAACAGGGGGGGCTTCTTCAATTTAGCAGAAAAACAGGGGATCTGTGTCTTTGCTTTCCTTTCTATTTTTTTTAAACGGAATTCTTTAACACTGATCCTAATCTCCTCAGAGGATGGCTCCCTGTTTTACGCCCCTCACTCTCGCTCCTCCATTTCGCAGTCATTTGCATGTAGGCAGAGAGAGAGAGAGAGAGAGAGAGAGAGAGAGAGAGAGAGAGAGAGAGACGCTCGTAACAGAACACATTTGGGTGCCTGGTTCCTCTCATTAAGCCACCCGTCACTTCAGAACCATTACACCGGCGTCGCATTAGCATTCTCTTCCCCCCCAATGAAGCACCTGTGGTTTGTTGTGTGTGTGTGTGGGGGGGGGGGGGGGGGGCGTGAGCCTACAGGCGAACGGCAGCCTACCTACACGTCCCGCATTACCCACTCGTGTTTTACACCACAGTTGGCCGTGCCGCTCGTAATGGATTGCTGATTTTCATAATGTGCATAATGTACACAATGCCAAGTGGTGTAATGTATTCCTCTGAACATGAAAATTACACCCATTGCGCGACATAATCAAACACACCAAATGTTCTCACTGACTGTCGTGCTCCACAGAAAAGAAACGGATTGGATAACAAAAAAAAAAGAGCGAGAGAGGAAAAAAAAGTGACAATTCTCTGCTTTTTCCTGCCAGGGGCATTGTAACTTCTCCAATCACATGAGAACTGAATCAAGAATGCATTTGTTATCTCTCGGGTACAGAAACAGTAAAAGGCCCTCCAGATTGTTCCTGTACATTTCAATTACATTTGACACGCAAGGGAAGAGTTTGGACTTCAAACAGCTCGGCTCTGCAGCCACAACAGAAGCATGAAGTTAGCACTTTTTTTTTTGCACTCTACGCGTCGATCCCTACAGAGTGGAGGCGTCAACACTGGCAAGCATGATGATGGTTACACGTCTGATGCTTTATGGGCCCCCCCACCGTGACCCTTGTGTGTGTTAACCTTGCTTCCTCTGTCTTATAAATCCTGTCCTGAGAGCTTTATGGGGCTCACTTGTCAAGCCTTTCCCACTCGGATTTGGGGGGTGGAGCCGTGGTGTCCCGGACGAGACGGGGATGAATTCAGCATCTGGTGAGTGAGTGAGTTTGCAGGTGTGTTTATTGCACCAGTTGGACGATGAATTTCACTAAATGTCACACAAGAGCCAAAATAAAATAAAAAAAAAAACGATTATTTCTTCATTGTAAAGATTTTATGTAAATTTATAGTGACATTTTAACTGCAGCACTGTATTATTATCAAACCGTAAACCTTAATGTGTTCCAGGAGGTTCAGAAATTAACTTGAGAAAAATGCCATCGTGTAAAGACGTTTACTATAAACGTTACTTTAAACTCTGACCATCTGACAAGAAAACAGGTGGGATCGCAGATTTCAATATCACCAGCCACAAAAATGGGAAAGGTGGGTGTTTCATTTTTGTATTTGCGTTTGTCAGTTTGTTAGCAAAATATTTCATTAACCACAGGGAAAAAATCACCTACAACAAATTAACTATTGACGTTAACTTGATCCAAGATGGTTGCCACAGCCAGCTGACATAAGAAAACTCTAAAATAAATATCTCAGTCTTTTTTAAAGATACTGAGCTAAATTCTATCATGTATGTAGCTAAGAGTCATCCCCATCACTTTGAGTGCTACTCAGTGAACAAGATCTTTACTTATAACTGTGATATTAACTTTTATAATAAACTTGTCAACTAATTAAACTTAGCCAACTCAAACATTGTGATATTTCTGCAAATTATACAGATACTGGGATAAAATTTAAGCAGCTGAGACTCATCCTCAATACACACTCTGAGCCTTAAATGATTGCATGAGATGAGAGTGAGTTTGTGATGAATGGGTTTTTTATGAATTGCCCATAATTTCTAAACTCATTTTCTCGACTCAAGGTGATAGTTTAAATCTTTGGTATGGAAGGCGATGCAATATGTTTTCCTTCAAGGAATGTTGGGTCTTTTATTTATTTATATTCATGAAATGTTTTGATATAAAGTGTCCTATTTATTGGTATTTTTAATTTGGGACAGTGTAGTGCTGTTGGAGCCTATCAGTCAATCAGAAATTTGGAACCATTTCATCATGTTATGTTTATAAGTGTGAAATTTAAATCCTCTCCAAGTGACGGGCTGCATGTTTTGTGACTTCCCTACTAATACAAATCTGTTGCAGGAACTTTGTTAAAATAATATTTTAAAAATGTTATACATTGCTGGAACATAATGATGTAGCAGTTGATAAAAAGATGACATGAGGGAACCACCGATTAATGACAATGTTGGGATCATGTCTCTTATTAACGCCTTAATGGAGCACGCAGCAGGATGAGTGAGAAAAAAAGTTTTCTGAATGACTTTCCATTTTCCAAACCTGCTTTGTCTTTTTCAAGGTTACACAGCAGAAATTCACCCCAAGGGCACCTCAGTGAGATGAGCAGGGACTGCGCTGTTCTCAATTAAAACAGGAAACCAAAACAAACTTTTATGAAAGGGTGATTCTCTGAATCCCACACTGCAGTCATTTTCAAAATATGAAAAAAAAATCATGACAAAAAGTCTTGAAATTCTGTTATGATTTATGGTTTTGGTGTACCATCCCAAGACTATAGTGTCCCCCCTATCTGCCCCCCATGTTTTAAAGGTTCAGAAGGTGCACCTAACCTAACTGTCCTGCACTGTAAAGAGACAAAAAAAGATAAAATAGCAGCTGTGGTTGCCAAATTTTCACAATAAAAAAAGACAGTGACTGTGTGACATGGCACAGTATACTGCTTTAAAACTGTGAATTTCACTGTTCTTCAATTATTATTACAAAAAACTAACACACACTTTAAAACTGTTCATGGTAAACCAACTTAAATAATAATAATAATAATAATAATAATAATAATAATAATAATAATAATAATAATAATAATAATAATAATAATAATAATAATAATAATAATAATAATAATAATAATAATAATAATAATAATAATAATTAATCACAGTGCAAGTGTAAAGTATATTAATGTATTTGACTAAAACTTAAAATTTCTAAATATTTTACTGGATAAAAAGCTTACCGGAACTGCACTGTAAAAACCAGAGAGTGTGTAACAGTGCAGTGAAAGAGTTTAATTTACAGTAAAATACCAGAGGCTGTGGCAGCCAGATTTCCATCGTAAAACAGTGAGAGTGTAGGGGAGAAGTCAGGTTCATCCTGGACACACGGCTGCAGAAATGGCTGCACAGTAGATTCAGATGGTTGATATTCACTTTGAAAGCAGCATCACTAACTGCTATTTGACCATTTAGCACCATCGTTAGCACTAACACATGGCCAAAACAATGCCGAACACAACCAAACTTTCTTAACTGTATTAATGGATAAAAAAAATAAAGCACTGTTTTTTTAAATTTGATTATTTTAAAGCACGGATCGTCAATAATTTTCAGGATTTTCTAGGAGCTGCAGTGTTAAACGTTGCAAATTGACAGCACTAAAAGGCTCTGAGCCAACTTGATGGAGCAAACATGAGCTGACCAGATAGTTGTGGGTCCTTCTCTTTGTGTACAGAAAGCATGAAGGGTCAGGCTGTGAGTGAAGCAGAGTTCAGCTGGTGTGCTCATTGAATGTGTTCGTATCTGATTGAAATACATTATTTTATGCCTCCGTTTATCTAATTGCTACATACTGGGTTCATGGTCATGTATGTAAACATACGTGACATAAAACATATTTTTATTTATAAATGTTATTCTATTAAAAAGTTACTCAAAACATTGAATGAAACACGCTGGTAAATGATGCTACGCTTATGTGTTGGTAGACTTTTTATTTCCAGGACGTTATGACGTTTTAGCAGTTTAAACGCAGCATTGTTGCATAAGTTGCAGATTGTTTTACCATGAGGATGTTATACAGATGTTAAACACAGCTCTGAATTCACAGGTCATAGCTGCAATGGTGCAGCAGCATCATAAAGGTGTTTTTTTATGAAACCTTACAATCACAGTCTGTGCTGCGTTTGTTGGCTTTTTCATATTGACTAAAATGATGCATGATAGTTATATTGTACATTATTGGTGCGACTATCAACCAGGTTTTCCTTTAACTTCACAGGGTTCCTTTAAAATTCACAGGGTTGCTTCTTAACCAAAGGCAGGTGAAGCAGTCTCAGGCTGCAGCAGCCTGTTATTAGTTGTGGTATTAGTGGTGCGGCAGGATTCGTTTAAAATCCTAAAAACAGACTGTAGAATCAGGTATAGTTTCTGTGTCATAAACAGTATTTACAGAACATAACTATGATGGAACTTGTTTCTTTTTTGAAAAGCATTTTCATTTAAAAGCTAAACCAGATGCTCTACAAAAAAAAACTGCTTTCATGGTTTAGCTCAGTGTTTCCCAAAGTTGGGGTCGGGACCCAAAGTGGGGTCCCGAAACATCAAGGTGGGGTCCTGAAAAGATTTTCTGAATTAATTACATTTTTGCCTTAGTTGTTACAAAGGAGTGAGGTTAGTGTATTTAAAATGGATAAATGTAGTATAAAAATAGTTACTATGACCATGTTTAGTTGACCTGATACAAATGTATATCATCCAAACATAGTTGGGGGCATAGGTCTCTGCTGCTGTTATTTTGTGGGTCAAAAGCTGAAAAGTTTGGGAACCACTGCACTTTGGTTTTAAAAGTTGGGCTTGGGACCCAATCATGGGTCATGAAGCACCTTGGATAATCTCCAGAAATCAACTTAAAGGGTAATAAAATAATTGCTGATGTAATATTTTCCCTATAACTATTACAAAAACACAAAATAAGTATTTATATTTGTGTACAAGCTGTTTAGATTGTCAAAAAGCCTGTGTTTTTAGGATTATTAACAAAGGTCGTGTACTCAGACCAGTAATATTTGGGGTCACAAGTTTTTGCCATGAATATTTTCTAGGTCAGAAGATAAAAAGTTTGGGAACCACTGGTTTAGCTGATGTCAGTCGCTAACATTTACACAACAGTTTTACAGTGTAAGCAGATGTGCGAATGAGTAAAAATAAGGGTTGGAAGAAGAGGATGGTGTGTGTGTGTGTGTGTGTGNGTGTGTGTGTGTGTGTGTGTGTGTGTGTGTGTGTGTGTGTGTGTGTGTGTGTGCAGTTGCTGAGCATGTTCTTGTCAGAAGCTGAGACCCATCGTGTCTATCAACAGTCATGTTTGTGTGGCTGCAGAGGAACAACTGTGTTACTGTTCCAGAATAAACCCTGTCCTCCCAGTCCTCTTCCCTTGTGGGTTGCGCTTGACTTCCACCGTTTTCACAGCTGCTCTCAGCAGTGCACTCCATTACACCTTAAATCACTTAAAAGATCGGAAGCACCAAAAATAAATAAATAAATAAAAAAGTCCCTCTGCAACTAATTCACCCTGACCAAGTGGATCATCTGGCAGAAAATAAGAGTGTGAAAACACTGAAAGTCTCACATTCTATAGGCTAATAAAGAGCGATGCTATCTTTAAATTAGAATCTGCTCCTGCCTCAAATAGGCCCGGCGTTAAATCATGTCGCAAAACGATACTTTAGCACAGTTTTCAAAAGATGCTGCTGAAGCAAAACACCACAGATAATAATCTCTCATTCTGCAGCCAGTCAACCACTTCTTGAAAATGGGCGCAGATCCGTTCCGACTGAGGCGCATTCCTCTTTGTTGGGTATCCAAAAGCAGCCACAGAGATTAGGCTCGATAAATAGGGAGGGATAAGTGGGTCTTGTCCTGTGTTTGGTGGCACAGAGCAGAAGACACACAGAGGCATGACACGCAGCTGCACAGAGCTATTGATTCTCCACTGGTCTCCAGGCACCCTTCTCCTTCATTCAGGCTGCCTGCCAAGTGCCTCAGAACAGGAGCCCCAGCTCTCCCAATGTCTGCACGTCTGCTTAAGCACAATCAATGGGCCATCAGCAGGGGAGAATGCCCGCCACTGTCTTTACTTCCACATGGGAAATTGAAAATATGCTTTAGTAGAGAGGCACCGTGATACCATGCAGGCATAAAGCATCATTGACCATCAGAGCAAAATCAAATGCTGTGCCTTAAAGCACATGGTTTCAGCCATTAGCTCCTCCTGCTACTCTTTGGGGATCTTATTTGCCTCTAAATGAAAACGCAGAAGTATTTGTCAGAGACAGATTAATGTATTTCTTTTTTTTAAACAAGCCTTTGTTACCTCTGATTGGATGAGTTTCCAAAGGTTACAGCAGAGCAGTGCAACAAATGCAGCTCCTCGCTCCACGACAAGTAGCTCTACAGGTTAAGTGAAATATGATTTTCCAAAAGCAAAACCTTGGGACAATGATGGATGATGAGAGCGGGGTGATTCTGCTTGTCAGTGATCGGTATTCAGCCTCTCCACCGGTGGTCCACTATGCAGCATTCTGCACCACTGGAAGGCTCGAGTTCATGTTGCAGATCTGTCAGCCCGCTGTCACGGCTCACAATGGAGAGACAGAGACGTCCCCATTACCAAGGACATTTCAGTTGCGTTCTTGCACACAAAACATCTTTTTCAAATCCATCTTGAGCAACACACAAAAAAAGGGGGGGAGGTGGAGAACTCAGAGCCTGGAAGCAGCAAATATCTTTGCCGCTTCCCAACGATAAATAGCATAGCCTCTATCATCTATCTTACATCTTTGAATCCAAATGGAAAAGCGTGTCCACGCACTCGAGATGGCAGCTCTGAACTGTGCATATTGTTAATTGCCTGGTCACTTCCAGGATGAGTTGTGGCTCAACCGGCATTAAAGACTCGCATGTGCCATTAGGAGGACAGAAAGTCAGCTAAGTCAGTGTCACAGAGAGAAGCTGGCATGAACACCTTTAATAACAGCAGAGATTATTATTATTATAATAATAAAAACTCCACATGCCGCCTGCAGAGCTGAGGGAGCTGAGCTGCGTCAATGCAGCTGTGAAGGCTGAGAAAAAAAGGATGCTGTTTGCGCTGTGAAGATCAGTTAGAGCAAAAAAAAGGGGGAGAAAATACAATCCCCCCACAAAAAAGAAAAATATTACAATCACCGTATTTTCCACTATGAAGAACACATCTTTGTGCACCTACACACCTGCAGACAATCATCAGGAAAAGGTGTGCGCTCGCATCCGCTGGCAGTTTGTTTTGCATGTTTGATTTGTGACGTTAACGCCTTTGAAATGCAAACATTATCTCAACAAGACCTCGTTTCTATGTTTCATCATCATCATCATCATCATCATCATCATCATCACCATCATCATCACCATCATCATCATCATCATCATCATCATCATCATCACCATCATCATCATCATCATCATATCTGGGGTGGTGGGGGGGTAAGACTAACACAGGCTGAGGGGCTGCGGATTTACTGTTGCAGCAGTGAGTGATAAGAAAACCATCAGCCTACAGGTTCCTGCACAGAACAACTAACACGATTCCATTTCTCAAGGCAAATATTCTCAGTAGCAAAAAGTTTCCATCATCTTAGCTAACATTTCGTTCTGTAGGGCTGCGCCCAAGTCAATAACGGTGATTATAGCCTAATATTAGTCGTAATAATAACACTAATAAACCCACGTTTGAGCTGCAGAGCGGTGGAGTGCGCTCATCAATTAACGTGATCTAATCGTCTTAACGGTGTTTAATTATCTTTTGCTGCATCAGCAGCACACGCTGAGCAGCTGATGTTGGGAATAAAATGAACGGTTGAATGTTTACTGTACCTCCCTGAAAGGAAAAATTAAAAAGGAGGTGATGAATGAGAAGCAGACAGGAGGAGGAGGGGCAGGGTGAGGAGGAAGAGTGATGTGGGTTCAGTTTATGGGCCGCACCTTGCATCACTCTCACCTGTACATGCAGCAGTGTTGGTCAGTAATGAGCCGTTCTTTGTTCAGTTACAAAAGAGTTTTGGGTATTTATTTATTTATTTATTTATTTATTTATTTATTTATTTATTTATACTGAGAGACCCTGAAATGTTCATTGTGTTCAACTTTACAAACGATCCACAAAAAAAAAAAAAAGCCCTTGGAAACGTTCAGGGACGAGGCTTGACCTTCAGCACAATAATGGGTGCCACTGAGGCTCATTGATGCTCACGGATCGCTTCTGCTGTGCTCTGATTGGCCGAGAGGAGCTCAAGGCTGTTAATGCGCACCCAGTGAATGCACACCTGTAGGAGTGGGTCAATCACAGGGGTTCCATGAAGAAAAGGGACACGGGGCCAACTTTAAAATGTGCTTTCACGCTTGCCAGACATTCTTGTCTGTTAGCAAAATATCTCATGAACTACTGCACGGATCTAAACGAAACTCTCAGAAGGTAATTGTTAAGTTTATCGCTACAACTGAATCACATTTTGGAGTCAAGTTGATTCAAGATGGTCGTTACAACTAATTAATATTAAGCAAATAAAAAAGTGATCTAATAAATTTGACAGGCACTGAGCTAGAATTGGGTGATAATAACTAAACATTGCGCACTAAACATATTTTAATCTTTGCTCAAGACCTTGACAGTAACTTCTGTCTGTTAGAAAAATTTCTCAAAAACATCCTGAGGTATTTTAATGAAACTCTTGGGATGCAGTCAATAGATTTACAGCACATCTGATAGACAGTTGGAGTGAACCCAAGTCAAGATGGCCAGGTAATCCAGCCTTGCAAATTCAAAAATGGCCGTAACTCAGTCGATGCTGAAGGTATTGAGGTGACATATAGCAGAGAGTCACCCCAAAACAAACTCCACATGGTTGCGCAACATCTTTATAAAACTTTTGCACACAACGTGGTGGCTGTCTGATATAGATAAAGGTTTGTCCTGTATGTGCTGTTTTAAGAAATGCTAGCTTGGCTATGAGGAGAAAAGAGCTGAGTCATGATTTTCATACTAACTGTAAATCAGGGTTACTCAACGTGTGGCCCAGGGTCCACGTCCAGCACGAAGGTGAGCTCAGTCTGGACCAGCGATGAGTTCATTTGAAGTAAAACTAGATTTTAAATTTCGGGATGAAAAAATCTGTACAAGAAACATTTAAAGAATCTAAAATGACAAATATTGTTTGTTTGCAGAGGGGCGATCCTGTCAAATCGACACGTTCTTACTCTCTATTTGTCATATACGCACTGCAAAACTTGTTCATCTAACAGCCTTTTTTATCTTATATCAAGACAAAAAGTGTTTTTGATCTTGTTTTGAGATTTATAAGTTAAGCAAAAACAGAATGTCTTTATTATCATCTTGTTAGCCTGGAAATTGTCCCTATTTCAAGAATCTTATTAAGTGCAATAATCGTATTGCAGATGGACGGATTATTTTACTTAATTTGACATTTTTGAGAAGATTCACAAATTAAGTGAAATAATCTATCTATGGAATAAGATTTTTGTACTTGGTAAGATTCTTAAAATGGAGAAATTTAGGTGAAATTTACATAAATAACTGCCAAATGTTCGTCCCCTGAGCTGCTGATGCTTTTCTATAACTGTGAAACCCTGAGCCATTTAGGTAAATATCTTTAAAGTTTAAAAACGTAGGCCATGTTTCAAAATCCTTAACTCTCATGCTGAAGTATTTTTAATGCCTATATATATGACAGCTTAATAAAACTCCTATAATTCTGTTATGTCTTTTGGTTTTGGTGTGCCGCCTCAAGATTAACAGCAGCCCCCATCTGGCCCCCTATTTAAAACGTCTTGGGGGCACCCCTGGTCCGTCAGGAAGAAAATAATGCATCATGAAGATTGAACTTTTATCACATGCAGGATGCTCTAGGAGATATAAGAGGTGAGTGATAAATTGCAACTGCTTTGAGGCTTTTTTTGGGATCATGCAGCCACCTACCCCAGGGTTGTCATGGTGACGATGGTGTACCAAAACGCTGCGGGGATGCTGGTGAACTTGGTGGCCGAGGAGCCCTTCTCTGCGTAAAACATGACCGTGGCGAAGATGATGATGGCCATGGTGAGGGAGAAGAGCAGGAAGCCCAGCTCGGAGGCGCAGCTCTTCAAGGTGTAGCCCAGGATGCGCAGCCCCGCCGAGTGCCGGGAGAACTTGAAAATCCGAAAGACCCGGAAGACTCTGAGCGTGACGAAAGCGCCGCTCACCTGGTCGTTGTCGGTCATCACCAGGCCGATGTAGTAAGGCATGATGGCCACCACGTCGATGACGCTCATCACGCTCTTCATGAACTTGCAGCGGCTGGGCGCAGCGATCAGACGCAGCAGGTACTCGACCGTGAAGATCATGACGCACGCCGTGTCCAGGCAGAAGAAGGCCAGCGCGTAACGGTCCCCGCACGAGACCTCCTTGGACCTGTTGGGCAGCGTGCCGCACGGCACCGTCTCCACCACGTTGGCCATCACCGAGATGGCGATGAAGAATCCCGTCACGTAGTAGAAGACCAGCGCCAAGGTGCTGGTGTGCGGGTTCTCAAACGCCCGCCACAGGTACTCCCGGAACGTCAGGTTCACCGGCGTCACGTCGTTGCTCATGTCCATCTCCTCGTCGTCCTGGAGCCGCTCGGCGTTCTCGCGCCTCCGGTCCTTGTACTCCTCGTAGCAGCAGTCCCCGATGATCTCGGGGATGATGCCGAAGAAGGCGAGCTCCTCGTCGTACGCGGAGATGCACTCCTGGCGCGGGTAGTGCAGCTTCCCCGTGCGGTAGAAATTCAGTATGTGCCTGAAGATGTCGGGGTCACGGTCGAAGAAGTACTCGTTGGTCTCCTCGTGGAAGAAGAAGTCCCGCTCCGTGCTGCCGAGCAGGGTGTCCGGGTACCTCTCCAGCGTGGTCCGCCACGTCTGGAACTTGGTGCCGCTCACGTTGAGGATGATGAGTCCGTCCTGGGCTTTCCTCTTGTCCTGGGGAGGGATCGGCATAGGGGTGCTCGCCACGGGCATCCATCCGATGGCCGCCGCGCGGGCGAAGGGAAGCCACGCCGCTACACCTGCTGCCATGCTGACCTGTAGTGTTCTTTTGCTTCTCCGCGCGTTTTCACAGTGCTACGGTTCGGGGATCAGTTGCATGCAGGCAGGAGGAAAAAAAAAGAAGAAGGGGGAAAAAAAAGCCCCAAGTGATGATGATTGAAGCGCCTCAGTTTCACAGAATGCGTCCAAAAGCAGAAGCGTAAATTGCGCATCGCCTTTTCCCCAACTGTTCAGTTATGGGAGCCTACTGTGCGGCAGAATACAAATTAAATAAAAAAAAATCAACATTAAGCAGCATTAAAATAAAACAACGACCCACCTTAAAGAATTCCAATCATTATCCACCATGAGTTCAATCTAATTCTCGGAGGAGAATACTTCCACCAGCCATTTATCACTCACTGCAGCCAGACAAGAAGAAGAGGAAGAAAAGAAAAAAAAATAACGATGCATCAACAAGTTAAACAATTCACTCTCGACAAAGAGAGGGGGGCTCAGAAATCCGATTCTTCCTTTCTTCCTCTCCTTCTTCCTCTCCTCTCTGCAGGGTCTCATGTGAAAAGCTTTACCCCCCACCACCACCTCTCCTCGCTCCCTCTTCTCGTTGCAGCTACTCCTCAATAAACTCCAGTTCTCCTCGTCGACTGCAAGACCAACCCCCCCCCCTCCCCACACCCTCCCCACTCAGTTTCTCACCGCCAAGCTGCCGAGAAGAGAGAAAATCGCATGCAGAGGAACAGAAACGAGAGAGAGAGAGCGCGCGAAAGAAAGGGAGAGAGGAGTGGTCCTGTTTCCTGCACCTAGAGATTCCTCTGCTGCTTCACTGTGTGGGCAACTATTTACTGGTGGGCTTTAAGTAGGCGGGATCTTCCCAAAACCTGTTTCCCCCCAACATGGATCAACTGTACACCATTTGGGATTTAGCATCATTTGTACCAAAGAAGAGTTGGACCTCCAGCCTTTCTTTGTTTGCAAAACATAAAAAATGAAACTAACAAATTCCTATCTGCCTCCAAATTATGATCGATATGGTTTCCTGAGCTGCATTGTTCTGTAATAGCATTGAGCAGCTTTCAAAGGTCAACATCATCGGGTTTCACCACCATACTGACATTTTCCCAAATAACTATAATCGATGAAAAGGTGTATACAGGTTGAAAACATCTGCAGCTTCAGCTCCAGGTTTTTAATGGTTTCAGCACCATGGACAGCGGCAGAGCTTTCAACGCTGCAACAACAGTCTGTCATGGTGGGGGGAGGAAAAAAAAAGAGAAAACATGTCCTCTTTTAATTCAAGAATTTTAGTTATTAAGACACCGTAAAAATGATCTGCAGGCTTCCAAAAATATTTTAATCAAATCTCAACTGTACAGAAACGCACAACAGATTCCACCGTGTCACCATGAGCAGCCATTTATTAAAAGTGCTCGTGGCAAAGCAAACGTGAAAAGGGTGTTCCTGAACTTTAGCTGATGGTGCTGTTTGAAGGAGTTTCATTTTCCGTGATGTGCATTTCTGAAATACAAGTATGCATACAATGTGAATAAAGCACTTTAATCTTCATTCTTTACTCAAACAAGTCTAAAGTTAGCACAAAAATAAGGATTGTGTTTTATAGATCATTTCTTTGTTGTAACAACGTTTCTTTGCAGTAAATCTTGTACCATTGGAAAGCCTGTCAATTTCCCTGCCACATTTGCAAGGGACATGCATTTGTGGGATGAGCAGTAGAACTGAGTATGTTGGTTGTGCACATGAAAATATTGTCAAAGCTTCTTTGCTTAACAACTTTTTGTTGGTGTTGTTGTTGTTGACACTTGTTTTGAGTTTCTGGTACAACCAGGTCCTGCCCAGGTGTTCAGTTTAAGAAGCATTGTTGCAACAAATCTACCAAACACACATTTCCTCACTTTTTGTGCAAAGTAAATATGCAAACCATTAGAACTGTTAGACTTTTCCTCAAACAGCTCAATGATGGCACAAACTATTGTTGACTTTTTTCAGTCACTTTGGCTGTTTTTGTGAGGCCCTGTCACATTATAATGTTTTAGACAACTTATGAGAACGTTGTCCCACAATGAAGATGTCTAGGTTGAAGATCAAATTTTAAAATATGAAAGACAAAAAAATTGATTTTTTTTCCAGATACTTCAGTTTCCTCTTGCAGACCAGAATCATGACTGTCAGGCTAATTGGTAACTCTCAACTGTCTTTAGGTGTGAATGGTTGTTTGTCTTGCTTGTCTATGTGTCCTTTGATGGACTTGCAGCCCATCCAGGGTGTACCCTGCTCCTCACACAGTGATTGCTGGATATGGGCACTGATGACCCTGAAAGGAAGAAGCAGGTAAAAGATTATGGATGGCATATGTTGTGTAAAACATTATAATGTGACAGGACCTGTAAACAAGCAGACAATTATTATT
>NW_013952564.1:577972-600227 GCF_001266775.1 Austrofundulus limnaeus | reverse complement strand
CACACACACACACACACACACACACACACACACACACACACACACACACACCCCAACAACAAAAGTGTGCAAAAGTTTACCCTTGCTGCTTGGTTGAAATAAGAAGCCATGTGCTTCTGATCACTTGATTATCTGATCATCTTCAGCATGACCTCCTTTTTAAAAGCAGGAGTTTTGGCAGTTTGCTCTTCTGGAGTATACAGGTGTGTGTAACATAAGACCAGAAGTTAATGCCTGCAAACTTCAATAAACTGAAGCGATGCTGTAAGAAAGAAAAATAATATTTCCAACTGAAAAAATGAAGAGTGTTTCTCAGACTGGTGCGCTGCAACAGTTGCTTCTCTCGGGTCATTGCTGGCATCTTTCCAGACCAGGAAACCTGCTAAAACTCCCGCTTTTACAGAGTTGGGCACACTTGGCAGTAATCAGTTAATCAATATATTTAATCAGCATCTAGTTGATTCTTTCCCTTCTAAATTTTATGGAAGCAGAGAAGGTGTACTTAGTTTGTCGCACTGCTTTACTGTGTTGGCTTTGTTTTTAATGAATAACGACAAGGTGGAGTCTGATGTGTGTTTCTGCACATCTGTGGTCAGATTAAATCTTTGTATTACCTGGTAAAGACCAGATCATTTTTATTAGATTCTGAAAAGTAAAAAGATGTGAAGGAGGGTGTACTTCCTTTGTTCGTACTAAAATATTTCAGTCAGAGTTTCTCACACACCAACACACACACACTCACACAGGAATGTTTGCCATAATGGACGGCCAGACAGGATGAGGTGTAGAAAATGTACTGCAGCTGTTGCTCGTATTTAAAGCACTGCAATTTGGAGCAAATGAGCAGGAAGGAGCTCCCTGTTTGGCCTCCAGGACACTTTGACAGTATAACTGGCTGCTGATGGACACACTAGATGCCGCTGCAGTCAGACCTTTTGGCCTTTTGCACTACAGCTCTTCAGCCGGCTCAGAAAAATTCACACCCAAGCCTCTGCTACCCCTCTGGCATGGTGCTGTGTTTTTGGTAGGATGAATGTGCGGGACTGTCACAAGTCCCATTAGTGTATGCTGAGCGTGTCAGAGCGCACTCAGTGTTCAGTTTGAGCTGTTAGGCCCAGGGGCTATGTATTCATCGGGGCATTTAAATATTCCAGCGGTTGCCAAAATGGCACCAAACAGAAGCGCTCCTGCTGAGTTTGATGGCAGACAAGCAGAGAGCTTTTCAGACCACATATAGACACATATCTTGTCATTTCACTAAGGCAATTTGTCACAATATGTCTAACTTCTAACAAAACATTTTTCCCTTTGCTTTGTGTAATGAGTATGCCTGTTTTGTAAAGTTCAGAAATAAATCTGTTTGCCTTCAGCTTGTTTTCAGACACTGTAATCTGTTTCAAAAGAAGTAAAACCAAAGTTGCATTCTTTAAAAAAAAGATTTTTCAAGACACCGGTGCTGGTCTGCTGTCGGCGATCTGATGGGCTGGAAAAAAATGACACCATACCAGGCGCTGACATACTTTATGAATGCAGCGATTTCCAAGAATGAGCTCCAAGGTCATTTCAGATGAAATGTGTTGATGCAAAGCTGCACAGATGATTTAATTACATCCTCTGTGTGTTTATGGATTTAGTCTTTGGATCAGATAATTAGTGCGCGTCCTCAACAAGGTTGAACACCTGCAAAAGGATTTCTGGGGTTTTCTGTCTGTGATTCCATTCATGTGAAGAAATCATCAGTTTGAGGTCTAACAGAAATGCAAAAAATACACCAAACAAAAGAAAAGCTTGGCATCAACAAAAGTACAAATAAAGTCTGTTCTGTGAAGAAACTCATATCCTTTAGCTTTCATGTTAAAGACTGAGATCATCTTATGTTGAGGAATAATGAAACTGAAGCAATTTTGTTCAAACCTTTAAAAACAATATTCCTGATCTATTATGAACTGTTTGCACACATTTCAAACTCAAGGCCCATGGGCCAAATCTGGCCCGTCATGCCATTTTGTGTGGCTCATGAAAGCTTTAAAGATGTATTAAAATAAGCTTTGCTACTTTAAAACCAGCATTGACCACAAACTACATCTCTTATAATTAGGGATGCACGATATATCAGCATTGACATTGGTATCGGCCGACATTGGTCATTTTTTAGAATATTGGTATTGGCCCAACTGGGCCAATCAATGACACTGATTTTCCATACTTTAGCTTTGTGTTTCTGTTTTGATATGCAAAATGTTTGGTCAAGTGGTGTTTGTTTGATCGTGATAGTGATATTAATGCTGCACAGCCTGGAGTAACTGAAGTAGAGCTATGTCAGAGGTCTGGTCGTTTATTTATGGCATCGAAAAAAAGACACAAGTATGTTTGTGCATATATGTATAATATAATTTGTGTGTTTGTGTAATATTGGTAAATATCGGTTATCGGCTATGACACCAATAATAATATTGGATATTGATTTCGGCTGAAATTGTCATATTGGTGCATCCCTACTTATAATGCATGTTGATTTTATCTGTGAAATGATGTTATCCCACCACTAGGAGGAGGTCTACAGGGTTCAAATGTATCTGGCAGCCAGCAAAAATCAGCATGAAAAATCTCCATTTGGCTGCATTTTTTGCTATTATTTACGCAGTAGCCGTACCACCCTGAACACACCACCTCTCCTCTGATCTCAGGAGCTCAGCAGGGTTGGGCTTTGTTAGTACTTGGATCGGAGACTACCTACCAGGTGCCGTAAAACCAATGTAGGACCATATTAGGTCATATGTCACTTTCTAAATAAAAAAGGATGCAAAAATAATTGACCATTAAACCATTTGTAGATGTGCAACCAATAAAACCATTTGTAAGAGTTTCATTCAATATGGCTCAGGAGATAGTTTGCTAACAAACAATTAGGATTGAACGCAAAGGTTATTGCCAAGACTTTAATTAAAAATGTTGTGCAATATGTTGTCCTCAAAGTATGTATTAAGGATAATTCTCAGCTCCACACTAAATTTTAGCTCATCTGTAAATTAGCTGTGGCAGCCATATTATAAGGTTGACTCTAAAAATTGTTCAGTTTTAGATGATTGCTTTCTGAAAGTTTAAGCTGCAATCCATTCAGAGGTACATAAGATGTTTTGTTAACAGTGCAGACAACCAAACACAGACACATGGTCACTCTGCCTGCGCCTTCAGCTGTGGGTGATAATCAAGCTCCTGATCCATATCCATTCAGATCAGGATTGCTTTCCCGTTGAACTCGACCACTGAGCTAACTCTGAATCCGTTGGGATTTGAGGGGTTGTGTAACAGGATAAATTTTGTAAACAGGTCCTTAAGAGTTCTCAGTGTTGTAGCACAAAGCCAAGCACCCAAAGCAAGTACAAACACACCCATAAATACACACACAGTCTGTCTGATATAGCTTCAGACACTTGTGTGGGCACATACACACACACACACACACACACACACACACACACACACACACACACACACACACACACACACACAGCGGATGCTTATTGCACATGATGCATAGACAGTAGCAGACCATCCACTGTGTACACTAATGCTGCCCACGCCTCAGCCTGTTTTCTCTTTACTATATTTAGTCGGGTCCAACTCACTGATTGAGATGATGAAATAAACGAGGACCCTTCGCTGGAGACGAGCCAGGGCTTGTTAAAGATGTAGGAAGGGGTCAGGTCAGGTTATTAACATAGAACTTCAATGTTTTTCAAACAACCAAGACAATCTCTCAAGTTTAGGACAAAAATAACTTGATGAATCATCGACTTGCTTTGGTGCATATGCTGCTGCTAAATACAAAGCTGTCACAGAGTTGCTCGAGTACAAAGCACTGCATTAGCCTCTTAATAAACCTGCTTTTTTATGGATCAGGTCAATAAGATGGAGGTTTGTGTCAGGCAATAAAAGGGTAATAAATAAAAGCAGGATGAGAAGTCAAAATCCCAGAAATGGTTTAGGGAAAAAATGTTTTCAAATTCCATGCAAAATCCCATTTAGGGCTTTGAAACACCCTGATGTGCTGCATGAAATGCTGCTAATGAAGTCATGAATCGTCCTCGTGACCTCACAAAGCCTCGCTGATATCCGCAGGTGAACAGCCCGCAGCCGAGCAGCCAACCTCCCACCACGTCATCTCCCTCAGCTGCCTCTGCCTTTCCTCGGCTCTAATGAGTTATTGACCCCCTGCGGATGTGTAAAATAGAGTATGTCCTCATGGTTCTTTATTGCACATGGCAGCTGGTGTGTTTGTGTCTGCTCTCGCCTGTGAGTGTGTGAGTGTGTGTGTGTGTGTGTGTGTGTGTATACACGAACGTGTGGTCCCATGTAATGCTGTTTGCATGCGTGCTCGTGTGCCATGAGCTGCAGGGAGGGGACTCGCCCGGAGTGAGAAGCCGGTGCCTGAGAAAGGTGTGACTTTTTCATTCCTGTCAGAGTGATGTGTAATTTAAGCACTGCCGGTTAAATCTGCAGAAAGCAAACACTTACAAATGCTACATTTTGACTAATTTAAGCACGTTATATTTTATTGTACGTTTATGTGACATAACCCCCTGCAGATACCAGAGATGGACCTGTAAGTTAAAACACTACTTCCTGAACTTTTCAGCTTTAACTCACAGAATAAAATCAACAGAAACTTGTGACTTCAACCAGATTTGATGTAAATATGCATTGCGTCAACCTAAAGGCCCATGAGCCAAATGTAGCCAACCAAAACATTTTATGTGGCCCTCAAAAGCTTGAATGATGCATTGTCTTTAAAAAGTGTATGCTGCTTATAATGTCAACACTGACAATAAACTCCAGCTCCTATGATACATGTCGATTACTTGTAAAATGGCTGCATCCTACCACTAGGTGGAGGTCCACAGGCTTCAAAAGTATCCTGTCGACAGCAAAATTCAAGGTGTAAAATTTCCACGTTGCTGGATTTTCACCAGCTACTTTTGCTGCAGCCCACTTGTACTGGGAAGTGGGATATTCCCAGCTAACAATGCGTAAATTTAAACTGGCATCTCAAACGGGAATTCCCTGTCAGAAAGTGGCGGCTTCTCATCACAAATGAACAGTGAGTAAATCTCTCTTACTTTTAATAGTATTTTTGTATTATTTATTTCACATCATACATTGTACTTCTCTGGTTTCATAAAATGATGTGTTAATGATGCGATGCTGTTTCTATGCGAGAAATACCACATAGGGCTCAAAAACATTCTGTGTTTAGAAGGTCAACACAAAACATTGAAGTTATTTACAACTGGCCCTTTGAGGACAACCACAATTCTCAGTACTGAGCATTTTGTATTCTATAATGATGGCATAAAACATGCAATTAACAATCATTTTGAAATTTCATTTTGTTTTTGAAACTCATCCTAAGAACTTAAACTTTGTGTTTTCTAATCCATATTGGGGTACCGACTCCAACTTTAGGAACTACTGTGTGAAAGCATATACAACCATAACCATTATAGGCATGCAGAACTTTAAATAAACTGTTTAAACACTCACTCAAAACAGAATAAAGTGTCAGTTGACTGTACTGTAATTACTCAAAGAATGAAATCACAGACTGGGTGGTGTGGATACACTGCTGTTCCCATATCAGTGGGTTATGCTTCCCATCCAAATCTGGATATAAAACATTGATTGCAGAATGGAGGCTTACAGCTGTTGTGTCCTCTTCTGCAGGAACTCAGCCCCCAGCTGCTGTAACTGGCCCTCAACATCCAGGAAATTGGCTCTGAGTTGGTGCTTATCTCTGAGTTGATCCCACATGTTTTAATGGGGAAAGATCAGGAGGGGTTCACTGGTAGCAGAAAGATCCAGGTATTGTGTCAGCATGGAGAGAACATACAAACTCCACCCAGAAAGGTCGACAGCTAGGATGTGAACCCACAAAAGTCCAGGCAACACCTCTACCAACTGAGCCACTAGGGTTTTGAAGTGTTCAATATTTTTTTCCGGATGGCAGGTGCAGATCTGGTGCAGAGTTTTGTAATGTTTGGTGGACTATGGAACAGTAATGGTGCAATCATTTCTGCTTTTTAGTTTTGTGGGAAACCTAAGAATATCTGATTTCTGAACTTAGAGTGCTCCTCAAGTCTGCACCAGCAACTGCCTGATAACACTATCACAACATGTTAAGATATCTGTTCTTCCAGCTTTATGCCAATCAAATCTTTTACATCATTACTGCTGGTCTGCGTGTGTTCCAAATTGGACAGTGCTTCCCTGTATTTTCTCAGTGAAAACAATTGCATTAAACCAAATAATTTTTTCTATATCTCTTCTGGGTGGAAAAGAATTAGCATTTTCTTTTTCAGTTTTTCATCCCGCACCTTCTTATTGCATCTATGGAAAAGGCAGTGCCTGTCATCTGGTGAAGAGGTGTGGAAGAGAAAATGAGGAGTCCGTCACTGTGAGTGTTTGTGCCTACAGCACACACACTGCAGCAGGTTGAGCTTTGAATCATTCACTACGCATTATACAATGAGTCTTTGTGCTGCAACTGCAGCACATCAGCTGGAGAAATTTAAAGGATAGCCAATAAACAATTCAGAACTTTTTCCTCCTTTTTCTGTTTTATTTTCTGTGGCCTTGCTGCAGTGCAGAGAAAAAAGAAAAAAAAAAAACACTGCGCTTGTTGCACCGTGTGATAATTAAAAGCTAAAGACAGCGTGGTGCCCATTTTAGCAAAGCCTGAAATGGTGATTCTTTACAAGGATGCAGCATTGTTTACAAATACTGAACCCATTAGCGGTGTCAGAGGTGTTGAGCAGATGTGAGCGTCTAAACAAAGGGCTTTTAGTGGAATTACAACTCAACACTGAAATCCAGCCTTTTGTTTCCACATGTGGCCAAGTGTTGAAACAATAATGCTTTATTTGCTTTTAAGCCATGCAGCGATGGCTGAGATCCAGACAGAAATGGTCTCCGAATCAAATCAGATAACAACTGACACATTCAGGGTTCGCTGTTTATCACCAACGCACTTGTATTTGTGAGCTGGTAGAGCACGACAGGCATCAGGGTCTGCACACAATCAAGAGAGACAGAAAATTTAAAAAAAAATTGTTTTTATTCAGTTAGTTGAAAAATATAAATTGTTTCGGGCCTGTTAGAAATGTTTTGATTTAAGCCCGAATCAGGGGCGGGAAACCGATCCAGTTCTCAGACATGAATATTTATTTGCAGACACATAAAGTTTACCACACCACATCACTGTGGACCATTTCACCCAGAGCCTCCCTCTGACTCCCAGTCTCAGCAAAATGGCAGTCAGCACTGTTTGTTCACGACACAGTAACTTTTAACAATATTTTTTGGAACTGAATCCCGCCTCCTGGAAATGACATCAGCACCTGACTGTAGCACTTGTACCTTTTACTTTCATGCCCTGAAGTGCCCTTTTGGTCAAGTGTGTTTTATTAATTAATTTGTTTATTTTTGCATAGACCCTCCTATAACACCTAGGAACATGACATCAACTCCAGTCACCTTTGAACGACCTTTGATCTTTTACCCCTGTGACGCAAACAATGTTTGCCCCTCATGCAGCTGTAACAGTGGGAGTTGTAAATCTCCATGTAAGCATGGAAATATACAACTCCCATCCTACAATTCAGTACTATGTGCCATTTTTTACTTGGAGCACCTGCCCCTTTAGTGGTCTCTGCATGGCCCTGTCTGATTGTGTTGTATTAGTGTGAGGCATGTAGATAATCTTTAGGAACTTGTTGTTCTTACAACTTAATCACAGTGTAAAAATAAACAAGTTGCACATTGGTTAGAAAATATTCTAAACATTTCAATCTAAATATATAAATGTATGAATATAAAAATGTGTGTTTGAAATGCATTAAAGAGTCAATAAAAAATCTATTTCTTATTAGCCCATAAAGTAGGTCAACATAATGAACCTTTATCTCAGGATACCAACATTGAAGACTCAAACACTTACTGACCTTACATCTATAAGAAAGAGGAATAAAAAAGACACAGTGACAAAAAATGTTAGCAACAAAACAAAACTGAACAATGTTGTGCCCTGCCACTCAAGGAGCTGCACACAAGGTCAGCTGCCAAAATAACAAAAACTCTACATGTGACTGTATGCTTATTTGCCTGTATTGTTAGCAAAATAGCTCAGAGATTCATGAATGAATTTTAATCAAACTTAATTAAACCATTAGAAATCAATTATTGGACTGACACCTGCAACTAAATTAACTTTTGACATTTTAAGACGACTGCCACAGTGAAGAGGAGCAAGTTTATCAAACATTACATTTTTATAATCGTCAAAATTAATTTTTTTCTGCTAAACTCTGGTGAAGTAGTAGCTTAAAGTCATCCCCAAAGGAAACTTTGAGCACAATAATATCAATAACCATTAGAGTCAACCTTGTTTGTCTGTTCGCAAAAAATTTTTTAAAAAATTGAAAAAAAAAACCTCATGAACCACTGAAAGAATTTTATCACTTCCAGAAAATAATCGTTAGATGCAGGAAATTCGATTTTTGCATCAAACCAAATTAAGCTGGCTGTTCTGCTGGACATGTCATAAGTCCATCACAGGGACACATGGAGACAAACAACCATTCATACTTTCACTCATAGGGACACTTTAGCGTTACATTTAACGTTTAGTTAGTCTAACACATATTTGGTTTGTGAGAGAAAACTAGAGAAAACCCACACATGCACAGAAAGAATCTGTAAGATCCACCCAGAAAGGTCCCTGGCTGGGATTCAATCCAGCAACCTCCTGTCTGAGAGGTATCAGCTCCACCAGTGTAGTCACTGTGCCACCGCAGCTTTACATACAGTGTATTAAGCTAATACTCTGTGTGAAAGCAGATGAGAGTCATTCTGTGCGAGGGTCATACCAGGTCATTTTGATCCAAAGGCAGCAGGAGGGTTAATCTAAATCTCTACTGTGACAGGCAGCAGATGATGTGCCAGGAAAACTAGGCTTTTAATTGAAAGAAGCAACCGGAGAGGTAAAGGAAGGGTCAGGGAGAGATTGGACTCTGAGGCCTGGCTTGTTTGTTTGTGACAGGGACAGTGTGGGTTTCTCCTGACGTCATTTGTCAGGACTTGGCATTGGCTGGCCTGGATGGTGACATTTGCTTTCCCACCATGTGGCCCCTGTACTTTGAGGCCAGATGGCAGATGATGCCTTCGAAGCAGACAACACACACACACACAACCAAGCGAGTGTGACTGCGCACACTCACCATCAAGTTTCTCCCTCTCTCTCTCAGCAGAGCGAGAGGTGAACGAGCGGCTGAACGATTTATCACACAAAGTGATTTATAAAGTCCTGATAGTATGCCAGAAAGTAAACTTGGGGAGAAGTAGTTGTATTATGATTGGGATGGGCCTGATCGATGCCTTCTCCTCTCGCTGAGGCTCATCCTGTTTGTGCAGGGTGAAATATCATCACGCAATTCTTACACCTCCCCCTTTATGGAGACTGCAGGATTTGTTTCTCCTTCACTCACTGTCTCATTTTCTTTCCTTTTTTTTTTTTGCTTGCCTCGGTTTTTTTCTTCTCTCTCGACTGTAAAGGACTAATCTGTCTTATGTGAAACAACGAGCAGAGGTTTCTTGTTGAAACGTCTTGTGATAAAGACAAACTTGAGCATCGCACTAAAAAGGTGCAGAAACTGATTCTGTTCAATACTGGTGAAAGTTTTATCCATCATCGCTTGGAGGAACAGCAACAAGCATCAGCGTTTTAATCTTCTTTGAGCAGCTTTTGTAAAACATTTGTTTCTCGTCAAACAGACCGTCGTGCAAACTTAAAGCACTGAGAGAATCCACACAGTGATCAGTATTTAAGCTTCTTTTCTCGGTATTTTTCCTTTTTTTATTGCAGTTTTTTTTTTTTGCGTAACTCACCAGATTATAAGTTAAACAATTATTTTCTGTGATGAATCAACTCAGACTTTTTTTTCTCAAAATTTGCACTAAATTAACACAGCAGCTCTACGTACCAGGCTGATGTTTCCGTCTGCAACAGCTCAAGGAGTTGGATGACATTTTGAAAAATGCACATAAATAGAAGTAATGAAAAGATTGATCTGATTCCCACACGGCACAAAAGGTTAAAATAAATACACTCGTTTGTTTGTTTGTTTATTTAGGTCATGGTTCTTGTGGGAGAACAGGGGAGCAGAGAAAAGACCTTATTGCCCTGAATGCACTTACAGTCCTGTTGGTAAATGAATAAAAACATGGAGTTTGTGTGTGAGAGTGTTTTAGAATTGAAATTCTTTAAGTGCTGCAGAACCAATGTGCAAATGATAATGTTTAATCTGTATGGCAACATAATAGCTGTTCTAAATGAATTATGTGGGCTTGTGATTGTGTTGGGTTTTGTTTGTTGTATTTGCACAGATCTAAATTGCTTACAGTCATTTATCACTATTGTAGTCTTTTATTTTGATTTTTTTCATGAGAAAAGTTGACTGTAAAACAGACCGAAGACAATAAAGCGAGCTGTTCTGTCTTTGTTTAATCTAATTCAGACTTAATTAACTCGCAGCTCTCTGAACAGATATGAGAACAACTTCTTTCAGTTGTAGATGAGGCTTCATGTTCTGAGGAAAATGCTGCAACAATGACCCTGATGAAGACCGAGCTTAGTTACAAAAATTTTCATAACAAAGCTAAAACATTTTGTTCTCCATTTTTGTGTGTGTGCTTCTAAAATAAAATACTTTTTTGTTGTTGCAAATTACACAAAGTGCTTTTATTGTTATTGTTATGCATTTGTTTATTCATATGTTTCTTGTGAGCCACAAGCTTTTTTGTTTTGTTTCTCTTTTAAATAGAAAAGATTATGGTTAAAGCTTCGGAAGTCAACCCAATTCAAGATGGCCGACACAGCCTGACTCAGCTTGGCAAATACAAAACAGGCTATACCACCCTAACATTTGATGTGGTAGCTGAGAGTCTCACAACACATACTCTGGGAGCAAACACATTGCTTTGTAGTTTACAACATTGTGCAATATTTTACATAAAGCTCTTTTTTTTAAGTGGACATATTGTGCTTTAAATTTTTCTTTTTCATATTTAAATCATTCAGTTGGGGTCTATATAAAGAGGAACTCCAAAGTTTTGGTTTAAATTCTGTGTTATTGTAGCTCCACAAGCCCCTCTTTCACCCGTGTTCTGTGGTATGTCTGAGAGAAACTCATTTTGGTGCTGTCTCTTTAAATGCAAATGAGGCTTTCTTACCTCGACTCTCTTCATACTATTCTGCCGTTTTTGTAGTTTGATAGAGTTATGACTATCCAACAACACAGGAACTGTTTAGGTAGAAATTGACTGAAAGATGTCAACAACAGATTTGTCCATCCAACCTTACATGTTGAAGCCAGAGTCTGAGCAGAGAAAGGAAATGGAAGGGAGAAATCAACAAAAAAATGAGAAAAAAACAACAGAAAAACAAAGGGAACCACAGAAATCAGTAAACAGAACTCAAGAGTTGATAATCAAGAGGAACAGAGTAAACACAGAGACAGACAGTGACATAGTCAGGTTATTCAAGTTATTTATGGATGTTTTACAATAGTAAAGAAAATGTATCATTTATACAGATAGTTTGAAACTGACAGAATATGTTTTTGAAAATGTTCAAACTAAAACAAGACACCACTCAACAAATAAATCTATAAACAAAATAACAAAATCTCACTTTTTTTGTACATAAAGTGAAGTAACAGCTTGTAACAATAAAGCAAATGTTAAGGAAAATAAGACAATTTTGCAAATGTATTACACATTTTTTAAAGTAAAATAACAGGTGAATTTTATACATTTAGACACGGTTCTGTAAAGACGTGTTCAAAAACTGGACGCCCGAGTGAATGCACAGAAAACCAAGTTCTGTTCTCGGTTATTTGAGATCTATGTGAATGATATAAACGTGTTTTTTCAGATGAACAAATCCGATGGGAAACCTTGTAATGAAGCCTCCTCAGTTATCAGAACAAACGCAGAGATTTAAAACACTGTTGCAGGTATGAGTCATAAACTCAATAGAAATCCCAATGAGGACACTAGTGTTTTACCCTTTAAAGAAAATCTTTACACAGAAGAGCCTGATAAAAAAAAACTATAATGACATATTTGAGTCTCACGCAAAGAGCAACGCGGCGAATGAAAGTGGGAGCTAAAAGGAATAATGAGATAACCTGCCTGTTGAAGATAAAGCCTGGAGGTGTTCAGGTCATCAGCTCAGGAGTGGCTCCTATTGGACGGTGGTGCGGTGGAAGATGGGGGTGGACCGCGATTTGAGAGTTTTCTAATTAATCAAAGTCCACCCCCCCCACCCCCCACACTTTAAACTATTTCAATTTTATCTGTTCGTTTCCCACGTGCAAAGCCCCCTGTGTGATGTGAGCTCATATCTTAATTACTCTCAGATCACTGATACCCCCCTGCACACACACACACTCACACACACACACTCACACACACATCTCCTGAAGAGAGACAGAAAATCATTTTACAGCTGAGCAGATAAGGCCTCGTACTCCTTTTAACCACCCCCCTCCCCCCTCCAACCAGCTCAGGCCCTCCCCTGTCCTCTCTCTCCCAAAACCACATCAGACAGTGCTGTAATGACAGACGGGCAGCAAGGGGCCTTGTTCTGATAACTCATCTGTTACATGCGAGTAATGAGCCCCCCTCAGAACCCCACCTCCCTCCACACACACACTGGTGATGGATTTCAAATCGAGCCCCTTGCAAAAATATTTCACTTTCAAAGTGGACGTACTGTACGTCGTTATTAAGTTATTAATGACCGAGGCTGCTGGAAGTGGCTGCTGTAAGAGAGGGGGGAAAAAAATAAGAAAAAGTTTTTCAAGTTGACGGAAAGATCATTACGGGATGTGTGTTTTAGCATCAGCAATGCACCGGTGCATGAGACGAGGATGTGTCCTGCTCCGCTGCCAACCTTCGAGGCTACTAATCACTAAGTTGTGTTCTTGCCTTCATCGGATCGCGTTCCAGTCAGAATAAATGGGTCACAGATCAGTCACCGGCGGCATTAAAAGGTGCAGCATGCTTTACTTCCCGCTGCACGCCTGCGATGCGCTGCCTGCTTCGCTTTAAATCTCACACGTCACGGGAAAACCTGTTAAAAGTTTTTTTTTTCTCTCTTTTTGGTCGTTAATGTTTAATGTAGGGTTTCACAGGCGATTAGGTAGTCCTGCACCCTCAGGAGCAAGTCCAACTGTTTGAAAAAATTATTTAAAAAAAATAAAAAGTTCCTACAAAGGAATGTAGTTCTGCTCATGAATATCTAAATGGAACAACATTTGGACAAAGAGGCATGATGAAATCTCATATTAAAAAAACCACTCTCGGGCTGGCGCTGCAGAACGCCTGGAGCAGTTTGACGGTGATTCCGGGCGACTCGTAGACTTTTTAAAGGAGCTGAAAGCGTGTCGTTTGATGCTAAAAATAATTGCAAAAATCTCGATTCTACATATGCGAGAGCCTGGCGTGTGTTTTCATGTGCAGAGTCGTGGTTCTTTATTTTGCAAAAGTGTGAGGGGTGTGTGTGTGTGTTGGCGGGGGGATGGGACCAGAGGGCAACACTGGAGCTTTGAGAGAGTATAGCTCCAAGGCTTTTTAGGCAACGCAGGCATGTTGTTAAATTAAATGCAACTCTGGAATGAACACAAGTAAGCAACTCCAACTCAACATTTGTTCTAAAAAACAGTAGATTCTGTCGTTTCGGATGCGCCTGAGCGAACGCAGCGTCCTGAAAGCACTTCCATTTCATTGCGCCTCTGTGTATCCTCCGTCTAAATTAAAAAAGTAAAACCACTTTTTATTACAACTTAAGATTCTCATTAAAGTCGCGGCCACCGCTATGAGAATAAACATCGTTAGTGCAATCGTTACAAAGCTACACAAATATTCACCTGTTTTTTGTTTTGTTTTTAGGATTTTCTTTATTTATTTTTACTTGTTTACCCTCCACTGGTGGATGAATCAGCCTGCAGTTGTCTAATCACCCCCTTTCACTCCTCCGGCTTGTTACTGCGGCTAATCATGCTCATTTGAATGGCTCACATGTGTAATTACTGCTGTCAAGCAGTCCTGGGCCCTGACAGGTCAGCTTGCTTCGAGGCCCAAGCCCATTATGGGGGGAAAAAAAAATGCTAAGTTATGATCATAGCTATAGGCCAGCTGTAGTAATGCAACCCAGGGAGGCAAATGGCAGTCCTCGTCTTGTCGGGAAAATAAAGTGTTTGTTTAACTTGAAGCGAACCTGCTTTTGCTTTAATTAGCACGAATGACCATAACTCATTTACGGCTCATCAGAGGCTGCTGTTATTCTAATCAGGTCGTTTTAGGAGGCTGTAATGATGAAAGTACTGCAATTGTTTCTTTTCAGTTTTTCCTCCTCTGACAAGGAACAAAGAAAAAAAATAAAAGTCAGAGCTAATGATTTTTGTGATTGCGCAGGGAGGTGGAGACTATAGTCACATCTTAGGGAAATGTCTGTGTTAGAATCCTTTTTTTTTACTAAGGATGCAAAATGTGGCACTCAGCGGATTTTTGTCGAGTAGGTGGGGGGTGTTCTCAGGACACCTTTGAGTCTTTTTCACTTTCCCTTTTAACTCCGTTTCTTCCTCTCACTTGTCTTTTACTCCATCGCCACGTTCCCAAGAGGTGAAAAAGAACTGAGCCCTGAACTGTGGAGGAGAGAGAGAAAGAGAGAAGGGGGGTGGAGGAAGTGAGAACAGAGTGAACAGAGATTCACAAGTTGTTTCACTAAGATGTATGTGTGTGTGTGAGAATGCAGAGACAGACAGCTGGGGATGCTCTCCATCCTGCAGGCTATTAAGCAATGATAAGAAGCAGTACAGATCTGCAGCTGAATTGCACCAGTGTTACGGCTGGTTTATGGGCTATACCCATCCAATCAGAGCTCTAATTAAGCAGGAGCAGTGAGAGAGAGAGAGTGTGTGTGTGTGTGTGTGTTGTTTACTAGAGCCAAAAGACTGCAGTGTTTATGTGTGCTGCAGCACCGTGTTGACACGGACGTTTTATTATGAGCAAATAGTTTTTTCTTTCTCTTTTTTTCTTCTTTTTTTCCCTTCTTCCCTGCTTAAAAGAGTCTTGGTAAGGCAGACCCAGGAGGTTGCACATTCTATTTCATTTCCATTTGAAAAACAGCGCAGTGGAAATGACAAATGCGGTGAGGCCCGCTGAGAAGCCTTCAGGGCAGTAATGTAAATAACAGAAATTAATCATCTTCTCCAAAGAGGGAGAAACACGCCTTACAGTCACAACAAAGGTTACAAATCCGGCCTCGTGCCTTCACATCTTCCAAACAAGAAATGACAGACTTCTGACACTCCACTAATATTTGACTGTGAGGTCTGTGTGTTTACACTGTGTGAGTGCATGAGCAACTCCCAGTGTGTGTTTTTGACTTAACCTTTTTTTGGGAATTTCTGAAACTGTATTTGAACAGTGTTGTTTTTTGCACGTGTATGAGCGCGCATCTGCTTCCAAATTATTGTAGTAAACTGGCAATTCAGATCTTTTGAAGTGCTGTTATGAACAATGCGCATCTTACCTGTTGCAAATAACTCTTTGAACAAGCAGTGGAGAAATTGTTTAATTATGACTTGATTGAAGTGCTAACAGCTAGTCAGAGGTCTAAAGTAATGAAGTAAATTCACTAAGTCATTTTTTGAAGATATTTAATTTTACAAAGTATTTTTTTAAATCCTTAAAAGTCTTTGTTCCACCGGTGTTTCTGCCTTTAAACGTTTCCAGACGCTTTTTATTCTTTAATGTTTTTAGAAAACCAGGGTGTCGGACAACTTCCTCCGGTTCTTACCTTTAACTTGRCACCCTTACAAAAAGAAATTCAAAATGCTTTAAAAGGAGTTTGTAAATCATAACTTTTACTTTTATTTTGTTACATTCAAAACATAAAAAGGATACTCTTACTTCTTTACTTTCAAATTTAACACCTAGTTACACACTGCAAATTAAAATATGACCAAACTCACTAAACTCACTTTATGCACTATAAAAAATGAAGTGTTTAATTTACTTATTCATGTAATGTCAACTGGTTCCACTAAACTGAGTTGAGAAAACTGAGCAATTTACTCATGCTCTTTTACAGAAACTGTGTAAATTGCTTTATATTTATTCAACTCAGCTTAGTGGATGTAGTTGACATAACTTAAGTAAGTAAATTCAAAACTTCCTTTCTTACAGTGTCAAAGTACTTCTATTTTCCTGGTGATTATGGCTTTTACCAAAATACTTTTCTTATCATCGTAATTCATTACTAGGTTTTGTTAAGTTATATTAATTTTAACTAGTTGTGGGTGGGCACAGATCCCCTAAAGCACTAATAGGGGAACTAATTTCCTGATTAGTACTTTAGGGATTTTGCTAATTTTAAAATTTATTAGTGGACTAGCACTTGCTAAATTTATAGGCTGAATTTAGATGCACTAATTGAGGTCTATAAATGTTATTGATCAACATTAATGTTAACAGCCGAAGGTTGAAGCTGTCACACATTTTGTTCTTATGTGTCACTTCTCCACCAGGTGATATACTGATGATTTATGAACTCATAAAAGGCTGTGGAATGTCAACGATGAGGCTTAAGAGAGAAACATGACAATATGTGACTCATGTTGTCTGTTGAAGATTGTTCCATGCTGGCTGGGTTATTTTAGCGCTTTAGAATTAGGGGACCTAAATATTTGAGTTAGTGCTTTAGGGCTAGTGGAACTAATTTTTTAGATTAGTGTTGCCCACCACTGATTTTAACTTTTTTTTCTAATACTTTAAACACCTCTGCAGCTATAGTCCAAGTTTTAGATTACTGTCATCCTAAAACAACTCCAAATTCAAAAATTCTTAACAATTCATTCAACACTTTTTATCTTAAAATGATGCATTGTTCATATACACTGACTTCTGTGGTTACTTACAACCCTCTGGCTAGCTGTTAGCTCATCAATTTGGTCAAAATAAACCTGCTTCTTCACCTGAGGCAAAATATCAAAGACAGCAAATATCGGTAAAATAAAGTGAACATTTGTTCTACTGTATGTTCAGTTTATGTGATGCTAGTAGAGTTTAATCTTATTTACCATCAAAAGGTATGCCTTTTTCCTGTTCAAACAGAAAGGGCACACAGTATTATAGAGTTATTTTACATTTGTATCAGATAGTCAGGATTACAGTGAAATGCACATTAATCTGAGTAAACAATAATGTGCTCTGTGCTTCCCTCTCTCTTCGCTCACTCAACGTGGCCCAGTGTATGGCAAGCTATTTTACCATATATATTCAAAGCAAAGTGTGTGATAGATTGTTTTAATATACGATCAAATCAGGCAGTGTAAAGCTTTCCATTTATTATGATATCAGATTGTCCAGTGTATGGCAGGTCATTTTATTTCATTATTAAATCTCACTCCATTCTCTAATTACAATTCAGGATATCAATAACGGTGCTTCTCCTCGCCCAGAAATGGCTCGCCCAGAGGCACCGTTCAGGCTGGAGCTGCCACTGTCTTTGAGAAAAGTTTGGCCACAGAGTGCCCTTTTCTTTAAAGCTGAACCATCTACTTTTACCTGACAGAAAATAGTTGAGCAGAACCAATTTAATCGTGCTTTTTTGGCCCAGGATGACACAAGGTGGAGCAAACCAGTGAAGCTTCCCCTGACTCTACTGGTGGAAGCAGTCACTGAAAGGCACCAATATGCTTAGAAAAAAAAATATGGTAATTGCAGAGTATTTATTTGAACTTTATAGTCACTATGAAAAGCTAGGTGTGGAATTACCATACACACAGAGCACAGACACTGTGCAGCTCCCTCTCCGACTTAGTCCAACAGCTTCCAGGGAAACTAATTTGCAGCTTGGGAAAATACTACCTGACAGATCGATTCACCGGTTATACTCACAATTAATGGACGACTCCCTCTCACAGGATAAAAAGAATCCTCTGGCTGGCTCGGTTTGGCGCAGGAGGCAAGGAAATACAAATGTTGCTCTCTTATATCGCATAAATGTCACAATTAAAAGTAACCACAAGCCCTGTGTACGTTACAATCCCTCTCAGGGGACAGCTTGACATTTGGACAATCCTGTCGACTTTCTCATCACTAAAAAAAGGAAGGTTTTAGCACGCCTCAGTGAGCCGCTGCAGTTTTATTGAATTCATTTGGAGAAGGAAAACAAACCGTTTGCATTAGCGGCAAAGCATAAGCAGACGAACCTTGCACATACAGTAGATTCATTGTGGCAAATAGTTATTTTCAATGAGAGCGATCCATACATAGAGCATGTCTGAGCTGAAGTGTTGTTGGTAAGGAGCACACACCAGCTGTCAGTGTGAGGAAAGACAGGAAAATAGCTTTCATCGTAGAGGGGAGTGTGCCAAGGAAGGGGGACTGCTCGGCCATAGAGGGAGGCAGACGCTGAATCCGTCATAGATTTCTGAATAAATTGACGCTGTTAAACTTAAAAAACCGACTGCGGGGATTCAGAGATGAACGTAACCCAGCTGCTTGGTCTCCAACAGATCATGTGCAGATGAACAAAGCTGCAAACAACAAGTCCTTGGAGTTCTTAGAAATGTGCCGAATGCACGGCAGATTAAATGTAGCGTTCCGTCAGGAAGTTCAAAGAAGCCCCGGATTGTTTTACATAATGTCTGGATGGAAGCGACCGTGCTGGCTGGTGTCGCCTCTGCCTCCACTTTCCTTCGGCCTGTTTGGTTGCTTAATCATTGCCCCGTTGCTTATGTTTTTGTTGATGGACAAAATTATGGGATTTGACTAAGAGGATTAAAATGACAGCAGTTAATGAGACGCAGCTGGGACTGGATCACAGCAGACAAAACTGAGCTGCGTCCCCCCCCCCCCCCCCCCCCCCCCCCCCCCCCCCCCCACACACACACACACACCTCTTCTAAATTGTCCTTCTCCCCGCCAGGACTGTAAACACACAGATGATAAATGCACACATGGGATACACGTTAGCGCACGAGCACATGTGATTTCTGTCTCGTTTTGTTTATTTATTTATTTGTTTTCTTTCTAACTATCACCTGGAGGCTAAAAGACAAACTGCCAATCAACTTCCAATAATGCTTTAATACACACAGGAGTTATCATCTCATTCAAATGAGCCAGATTAATTATGCCCTTTTTGACGGATTTAAAAATTTTAGCCTAACAGGACCCACTGGGAATAATGGTGTAATTGTAAGCTCCTCCTAATGCCTCCCATGTTGTGTAAAAAAAAAATAGAAAAAGGCTTTTTTAAGTATGAAATGTGAAACTGGGACAAAATATGTGCAAGACACAGTGGCATCTGTGGCTGTGAGTTCAGTTTAAGACTGAGCTGCATAACATTATCAATTTGAAAATGTTACAGATAAAATGAACATCTTGTTATATGTTTTCCTGAGTGCTTCACTCTCAGACTGCAGGTTTACTTATGGTTCCTAGTGTTTCTAAAGGTAGAATAGGAGGCAGAGCTTCAGTTATCGGCCCATGAGGCTGACACTGACGTTCTTTCCTTTAGTTACTGCGTAAAAGGCCTCGACAATACATGCAGATACTGCTGCTATTAAACTGTATTTTTCTTTGTCTCTCTTCCCATGGAAACTAGACCAAACCTGGGTTTGTCTTGTCTCCTTTCTGTCCTCTCAGCCGGCCGAAGCAGGTTCAGTAGTTGTCCATCCAGAGCCTGATTCTGCTGGAGAATCCTTCCTGTTTGTCATGGTCTGTGTATATTTGTTTATTTTCTGTTGGTGGTCTGTGTTTTTCCTCCTAGTGTTTTCTCTGTACATCCCTGTGCTTTTCCATTCTGTGTAATCTGTCAGTCTTTGCTTTAGTCCCGCCCTCACTCACCTGTTCCTTATGTGTCTCCTCCAGGTGTTTCTCGTTTACCCCTCGTTAGTGGGTCTTTATATTCAGTCTTCTGTCATTTGTTCATTGTGCTGTGTACCTCCAGCCGGTGTGGTTTGTTCTCTCCATGGTTCTCCATGCTTTTTTGCTTTAAAAAAAACTTGAGAAGCTTTTAAAGTGTTTTTTGAGCTTTCTTGTCAGCCTTTTGTTAATACACACCTTTTTGTTACATTTGTTCTGGATTTTGCCTGTTCCCTGGGTCCTGCCTGATAAATCTCACACTGTTAAAGAGAATCGTTTCTTTCCACAGCCACCTCTGTGCTGCCCAGGATGGGGGATAGCAACAAAAAGTAGATTCAGTGCAGTCTGCTGGCGTTGTTACATATTTAACTTAACATTGCACTGTAAGTGATTGTATTGCATTAGAATAAGACTTTAACTGATCGTAGTTAGGTTTGAACCTGGTTACAAATTGGATTTTTTTAAATTTTTTCTTTATTATAGATGACTTTTCTTGTGAATTGGTGCTCTATTACAAAAAAAATGCACTAAAATCAGAATGTTTAATCATCACCCATGGCAGCATGGTTTCACAAACAAAGCAACAAATTGATCATTTAGAATCAACTGTTCAGTCAGTTGTTATTTTTGACCAATTAAGTTCTTCTCCAACATCTGGTCCAAAACTGTTTCTTCCCACTTTAGCACTATTTCAATGTAAGAAATACAGTAGACACCACTGCACACTGATTAGAAAAACATTAAACATTTTATCCTATTGCAGTCTTAGCTGACAGGAGGTCAAGGATATTCAGCAGCAGCTCGTCAATTTGTTTTTGAAATTGATGTTTTGGTTTTTGGAAACAAGTGGAAAGATTTGCATCTTTGACAAAAGGAAACTGAAAATAGAAACATGGGCTGTCCTGAACAGACAGAATAACTTTGTGACCTGAAGTGGTCCAAGGAAGGACAGCAGGTGAATCTGTTTCAGCTTCATGGCCACACTGCTGCATGTGGTCCATTTCTATAAAAGAGCTGCAGTAGTTGATCACTTAAAGCCCTAAATGTGCCTTTGACAGATATATGTCAGAACACAACATACTGCAACTTGCTGTGTAATGTCAGAAAAGATGTCGATGGCTGTCTGCCTGTGAAAGAGCTTACAAACCAGCAGGAGTGAGCGTCAGGCTTCAGCCATGGAGAATTGAAGAGGGTGGCCTTTCATGATGAATCCAGAGATTTCTTTTACTCGACACGAACAGGCAGATGTGAGTGTGTTTACCTGAGGAATAGACAGGAGCTGGAAGCTTTTAGGGGAGGCGATAAACTGGCTGAAGCACCGTGATGCCTCTGAGATGCAGTGTGGGAAAGCTTTACTCCAGGTTCTCATTCAGGTGACATTCTCAAAGCAAACAGAAAAAAAATAATATTGTGTAAAAAGGAATTTTCCATTCTGGGAGACAAATGCGATGCCAAAAGTTATGTGTGACAGAAAGGTCTGTTTGAACCTTGACTTTTTTATGTTTCCTTCTTGAATTACTTAAGCAATCTGCATAACATGTACAGTAATAACTCTGCAGATAAACTAAACAATGAAAACAAAACATATCTGGTAACTGCAGTTACCTTGTATAAATTATTTTTGCGTATCTCTCAGCTGTTGTATTTCACTTAAATGCATGATAATCCAAAGTTACTACCTCCGCCAGTGGTAAGGTAATGTTTTCGGTCACGTATGTCTGTCTGTCTGTCATTCTGTCTGTGGACAACATTACTCAAAAACTTGTGGACGCATTGTCCTGACATTTACAACAAATGTGGATACTGGCACAAGTAACACACCATTATCTTTTGGTGATGTTCTGAATTACGATGAAAATGCAGGAATTTTTTTTTCTTTTAATCCTCTCAGATCAGCAAAGCTGTGATGCTTTCACAGGGCTTCTGTAAAAAACTGTGACAGCTTTCAGTGTTTAGACTTCAAACTTTATAAAAGTAATGTTAAAACCAGATGTAATGATGAATAATTCTTGCCATAATGTGCACATTTTTGTGCAGTTGGTGCACATTTAGAGAATGTTTTGTGACCACAAAGTGCGTGACTGCAGCATGAAACCTATTTTTCCCATTTCCTCAAACACACTACATTGTCGGTAGGCTTGTACACAGATCGATGAAGATTGAGGAAGAGGAGTGACGCAGTGGACTTCAGACTCGGAGGTTGTTTGTTTGTTTGTTTGTTTGTTTGTTTGTTTGTTTGTTTGTTGGTTTGTTTGTT
>NW_013952564.1:572437-577727 GCF_001266775.1 Austrofundulus limnaeus | reverse complement strand
TGTTTGTTTGTTTGTTTGTTTGTTTGTTTGTTTGTTTGTTTGTTGGTTTGTTTGTTTGTTTGTTTGTTTGTTTGTTCATTTTTTATTATTATTTAAATGAGGCCAGATCAAGTCGAGAGCTATTTGTGCTTCCCTCTATCCACCTCTCGCCAAACTTTGGGGGAAAATGTGCAGAGTGTGGTTGTGACCGCTGTGTGTGGTTCTCACCAAGATAGGAAGATGCGTGTGTGTCTGTGTGATTAGACGCGCGATGAAAACTCTGTTTTTTTAAATCACGTAGCACCGATGCGAAAGCTTTCAACAATAACTTCGGATGACAAGTCTGACTTTTTTCCTTTTTTTTCCACATTGGACTCCACCGGGATGAAATTCCTTGCAAATGTTCGCTCTGTCAGAACTTATTCGGCAAATGTGTTTCCATCTCTGCTTTTGTGCATTAACTCTATTGCAGGATGGGGGGAATTGGACTTGGCAGAGGTTTGCACTCTCCGAGTGCTTCTAGTTAGTTATTAGTTCTTCTTTCAGCAAACTGACACCCATGGACATTTTGTTAGTCATCAGTGATCCAAATAATTCAAAACACAGACCAATCAAACATGCATGAGAGGAAACATCAAAATAAATCCACAGAAATCAAAGGCTCTGCTTCTAAAAGCTTAACTCTCCAGACTGTTTCATGGTCTTTTTGAGTTCATTACATAATGTGTCAGAGCTGAATGCAAAAACATAAAGGCATCTACTGTAAGTTTTGCCAAAAGTTGTGTTTCCAAATTGTTGAATCAATTTTAAGAAATGAGCTCAAAGGGCTGCAGAAAAAATGGAGACTAATCGCTTCAGTGCTGCTGAAGATGGTACTTAATTTTTTAATTTAAACTGTGTTCGTTGAAAACAATAAGGATGGTGTGGTCCGGCAATCTGAACTGCAGCGTGGACACCTGTTGCATCTGGAAGTTTGACGTTTTGTAGGGAAGCTTTAGCTGTGTTGGAGAACTAGCGGTTGCTGTTGTCTCAGGTTGATGATGTCACAACATGAGCTGAGCACCAACTTCAAAGGCTGCATTTTATTCCAAAAAAAATTCAACATTTAACTTTTACATTTAGATTTAGGACTTAATACTGTAACGACTGCGCATCGACTCAAGCATCAGACGGTTTGCACTCACCAGCGTTCTTTTATTTATTTTTTGTAGGGAACAGGTCTACAAACTCCGAGCAGTCTCGGCCGTGGCTAACATCCAAAATCACCGAAAGTCACGCTCTCCCTCTCATTTCAACTCTCGCGCGCACACACCCAAGGTAAAACCACACCCCTAACAACACCCAACAGCCMCTGCAGAAACACCAAAAACACATCAACTCAAAGAACCAGTACAGCATAACCAGAAACATTTAACATGCAACAATAACTCCTTAAGGATCATTACAATACTTACATATATTGTTTTTACTATTTAGTAAAAATGAGCTAAATGTAAAAACAGTGAGCAAAATAACAATAAAATGTTAGTGGATTTTTCACTCAGAATATGAGCTAAATAATTAAATGTGTTGGTGATATATTTTTTACATTTTATTTGACACTTTGTGCCTCATACAAAAAATGGAAACTGTCTAGACAGAGGTGTGTGCGTGTGTTTGTGTGTGTGGGTAGGTGTGTGTGTAGAGGGGTATAGGGGGTGTCTGCTAATGAAACATCTGAGGCTGTAAAATATGATGAGCAACAAAACAAACAAATGTAAATAGTGATTGTAAAACAGACATAAAACAACAAAAGCTATCAATGGTGATTTCTTCAGTCTGGTTCATGAAGTATACAAGTAAAACCGTGGATTATGATTGCCACACAGTTAACTGCACAAAAAAGCTCTAGTGTTTTAAACTTAAAAAAACCCTAAAAAACAGATTTTGTAATTATACCACCCACTTCAAATGTTGTCAGTCCATTAAATGGACGTTGTTAGCGGTTATCAATCTATGTGTCCAGACTGTCCCTTCTCTCCCTTCTAGGTTAGAAGGCACTTATCAATCATTTTTATGCTTTGTATGTAATCAGAGACAAGAAGGTTGTCTTACCAGTGTCAATCGCTGCGTCTCAATTCTTGGGTTGCAGCCAACGTCGGCCATATTTGTTGGCTGCTTATGTCACTGCCCCGCACCGGAGGCTGTCACAATCCGTCGGTGCCTACACATGTGGCCTACACATGTGGCTGACAAAACCCAGAAGACACCGGCTGCATCGGAGTATCCTACGCAGCCAACGGTATCCAAGAATTTAATTGCACCATCAGCAAATTAAACAGAAAAACAAAGACGGCAAAGGTTTTCTTTTTATTTTAAGGATGTTCTTTTTTTTTAATGACGGAGTTTGAAAATTTATAACGGACCAAAAAATGGAAGTTAACTTAGCTGAAGAAACTTTTGTTGCAATGAGATGTTTGATAAAATGCAGTTACAAGTACCGATACTGGAGGTAAACCCATATTATTAAGGCTTTTTATTTATTTACTTGTATCGTTTTTCTAACTGAAATTTGTGAATTATACCTTAAAAATCAACTGAAGCGATGTGATATAAAACGTATTACCATGATAACGGGGCAGCCCGTGGTCACACAACATACGTGTTTTGTAGACTGGACCATCTCATTTCACAGCCGTTTATGCAGCCGACATGAGCGGCCTACGGCCAATGTCAACTGCAGCTAACGGTGGCCACGCTCTGTGTCAGCTGCAACCCATGAGTTGAGATACAACCAATCCCCTACACCAATGTGCTGCAGCTGTGCTAATGAGCGAACCTGTAAGGTGTTTTTGTTCAAATTTTCATGCTAAGTCCACTGTTTTTCTCAGAACAACAAACTGCCCCATTAAGTCTAATACACATGCTGTGTTTTCTGTTTTGACTGCTCTCTGGTCCAGAGGTTGCCACAGCGAGCAAACTCATATGAGAGATTTGGAAATTGTTTTAAGTTGAATCCCCTTCCTGACGCAACCTGGACTCAAACCTGCAGTCTCTTAATTATGAGAGTGCAAAACTCACCACCAAGCTACCGCAGCTCCCCAGGGAGAAACTCACCCGGTCACAACATAATAGTCAAACTGTTAGTCAGGTTTGCTTCAAAAGGCCAACATGACAACTAAAAAACTGAGTGAAATCAAGTGTTTTTAAAAGTTAGTTTTTCAAATCTTTCAAATCAATGTAAGGAATAGTTATTGCTTTGTTCACTGCTGTTTTAGCATAGGTTGACCGAACCACTTTATTTTTTGACTAATTAGAAAATATACAGTGTCTCAGTTGGTAGAGCTGACGCCTCTTAGCAAGAAGGTTGCAGGATTGAATCCCATCCCAGGGACCTTTCAGGATAGAGTTTGTATGTTCACTCTGTGCGTGTGTGGGTTTTCTCCGGGTACTCTGGTTTCCTCCCACAGACCAAAAACATGAATCTTAGGCTAATGTGTAGCTCTAAATTGAGGTGTAAGTGAAAAGGTCTTTGTCTTTATGTGTCCCTGTAAAGGACTTGCAACCTGTCCATGATGTACCCGTCCCTCACACAGTGATTGCTGGATTTGAGCACCAGTGACCCTGAAAGGAAGAAGAGGATAAAAGATAATGGATAGGAAATATTATGTTTAACACTTTATCACAGCTGCACATTTCAAATTGATGCCCCTCAAGTCTTTCTAATCAGATTCAGATGAACACAAGGTCAAGAATGTGAGTGTAAGCCACCTGTGAACATTTTTTTTCAAACTTTGAGGTATTTGGTAATTTGGTCCTGAAAAGAGTGTCCTTTATCCTTGAGGTGTACTGTAGGTGCACAGCTGAGTCTTGTCCTGAAGTGTCTGTGGAGAGGCTATGGTCTGAACATCACTGAACTGAACCACATCACACTCAGTTTGTGTTCAGGGGTTTTGTCTTTAGGATGGACCAGCCTGAGAGTCTTGTTAGGTCTAAAAAACAACATGACATGAAGACAATGTTTTTGTTTGTTCTCCTGCTTCTTTTCACTTTAACAACTCAGTTTCAGCCTATTCAGCGAATTTCAGCGAAGTCATTCCTCACTCAGCTTTCAACAACTGTTCTGGTTAATTTTACCATATCTCTTTAACCTTTTGACATTTTCTAAAATAAGATAAAATGCTAATATGACTGTTTTTTTTCTGACATTCTTTGTGGGGGTCTAAAGAGCACAAAAATTGTGGTCCTGAGGAGGCAAAATGCAGCACAGATGAGCTGCTGGAGAAGGAGAAATGGCTGCAAAATAGCTGCAATGATAGTCTTGTTTTAATGAATCTGGATAAAAGCTACTATTTTCTGTAAAACCATAACAATATTATGAAAAATTGCAACTCATCCTAACAATCTTTCTTTATAACCAATATGACTAAACTGACAACAGGAAGAGTTAATCCAGAATAAATGGTTTAGTTTCAAAACACACTAATTTAAATAGTGGTGATATTTGAGTTATTAGAGTTTCCTATAATATTAGAAATGAGAATGGGAGCCGATGCATGTTTACATCAGTGATGTTTGTAAATCCTGCAGTAAAACAGATTTAATTGAAAGCAGTTAAAGTCATCATTTCTAAGTGGGGATAAAAAAGCGTCTGTAATTTAAATAATTAGAATGTCACACGTTTCTTTTACTGATTTTTACAGGCGCTGTGTCATCTCGTATCCTGCATGCAAATGTCAGCATGTGTTATTAAGTGTGTTAATTATAGGATATGCAAGGGGAGCTTTTTATTATTTTTTTAATAATTGCAAAATCAAGGATATTTTAAAAAATAACCAGATCTGTCTCCAGATTTGTCCTCCAATATTTTAAATCAATCTATTTTATGCATTTGAGTAATATTTAAAATGCGTAGAATGAAAAAAAAGAAAAAAGAAAAAAGTAAAGTGGGTGTCTATTGATCACGAAACGTTGACGGCATGTTGATGAAACGTTCCTGGACTTGATGCTGTCACCAGCAGCCCGCACTAGTGCCTAATTAAATTCCCGGGGACTGTGACGACTGTCACGGTCTCACTCAACATGTATGCAGCCGGGACTTATACGATAATGTAATAAAGCATCTTGAGGTATGTAGTTTAAAGATTTTAAATAATGGAAGCTCCACATTATTAATCACTGCAGGGAGCGCGCCGGGAAGACAGAGTGCCCCTGCATCGCCTGCATTTTCAAGTAATCCTGCTCAAACACTGTGTGTGTGTGTGTGCGCGTGCGTGCGTGCGTGCGTGCGTGCGTGCGTGCGTGCGTGCGTGTGTGTGTGTGTGTGTGTGTG
>NW_013952564.1:570904-572372 GCF_001266775.1 Austrofundulus limnaeus | reverse complement strand
GTGTGTGTGTGTGTGTGTGTGTGTGTGTGTGTGTGTGTGTGTGTGTGTGTGTGTGTGTGTGATGTCCATCTTTATGGGTGTTATAATCTATACACGCCTCCTACCACTGACATGTTATATAGCATTTTCTCCTGTTTTTTCACCCCAGCATCAGTTTGCTGTTGCACCTTTGCAGTGATTTTCCTCACATCCTTTGCAAGTTCACAACTGTTCAGTCAGTAACTCTAATAAAAGAAACCAGGGGGACATGTTGTTTAAAAAAAAACAAGCTCTTTCAGGATGAAATGCAAAGAGTTGTAAATCAGCCTGAGATCACAACATTAGGCTTGACTGAGGCTGTGAATTTCAGCTGCATGGTGAGATGTGGGCGAAGAACTGAGCCAACGAGATGGAAGGGAATTAAACCTGTTGGAGCTTTTTTATTTTTTCCTTTTGGTCAAGCCTGAGTGATGGACACAGTGTTTCATCATGTGTGTTCGCATTATCATTCAGTAATTATCTCCAGCACTTGTTAGGCTGTACACAAGCAATCCGCTCCAATTTTTGGAAGCAAATCGTCCTTTCAAAGCTCAAGGGCCACAGCATTATTTAGCCTGGCTTGATGCTGTGATGAATTAGTGAGTTTCTGCGAGTGTGCTCTGAATTGCATTATGCTAATCCTAACACACGATGAAACTCTGCAAGGAGCATCAGACGGATTGTATTTCTATTCGTGATGGGGATTTCTGCGCAGCGGAACATAGATTCAACCACCTGTGTGCACGATCCAACGCAGTGCTTTTTTTTTTTGCGAGCACGCTGCGGCTGTGACCGGATTAATTTTGGGTAATAGGAAGTGACGTGCCCAGTGATGTGTAAACAGAAAGCGGCACTGGTGGTGCCCAGTGACCCGCGGGCCCCTATCATCTCGGGGGTTAAAAGCTGATTGAGACCGGTGACTTTGAGTCTCACGGCAAGAGGGAACAAAAAGTTATGCTTCCATTTCAAATCACCCCGAATTTCAGCCCACACACAGGTCACGCTTCAGTGGTCTGAAAAATTACAGGATACCACCCTTTCCAATTTCACCAGCACTGGACCAGACTGTTGCAGGCTCCTGAAACAATTACCCCAAGGGACGCAGCGCAACCTTGTTTATACCTCATTGAGCACCTACAGTTCCGATTTAGCACAGGTAATTACAACATCGTTATCTCCTCCTAAATCCTCTCCCAAAGAGTGTTATCGCGAAGATGCCGCCTTTGGCTTCGTTCTTTGCCGTTTTGGCATTGATCAAAACAAACGCAGCATTAGTATGCCTGGACATCTCTTGGACCGGCTAATGTTCGCGCTCCAGGTGTCGCAACCTGCTCACACAGAGCACATCCGTCACGCTAACACACATCTGCCGCGCAGCGCTGAGCCACTCCATCACCAAAAATGGCCGGTCTCTCTCCCCTTGAATGCCGCACCCCCCCCCCCCCCCCCC
>NW_013952564.1:569051-570851 GCF_001266775.1 Austrofundulus limnaeus | reverse complement strand
CCCCCCCCCCCCCCCCCCCCCCACTCGGAGAGGACAAACAAATCTTTCTGATTTGCTTCTAATCTGTAGTCTTCCCTCGCCGTGGGGGCTGACATCCACCCACATCAAGGAGAAACATTCCACGGGGGGGCTATCCATTAGCCCAGCATCCTGCCTTTACCATGGTGGGGTATGTAGGCACAGGGCAGAGGGACGTGCTCCAATTAGAGATGGAGGCTCGGGGACTTTTGCCCCCTGACACGAACCTGCTGCTCCACGGGAGAATGAAGCGTGAACATACCTTTTTTCTTCTCGTACAGAAGGACAGTTTTCCTTCATTTCTCCTGCTGCAGGCAGGCTGCTTCTAGTCATATACCTCGTGGAGCCAAACCATTTCACATCACGCTGTTTCTTTTCATCTGTCTGCCTGGGGTGCGTGCGCAAACAACAGGTCAAGCCCGTGTGTGTCAGTTTGTGGGGGGGAAGAAATGTGTGTGATCTCGTGTTGCTTGTGTGAAAATGCAGCGTTTTTTCTTTTCTTTTCATTTTATTTATTTATTTTTATTTTTTTTTTTGTGGGGTGAGGTAGCAGGTCTTTGGCATTCGTCTCTCGTTCGAGTCCTCCATCAAGTGAAATCCATCTATAGTGCAGCAGCATGTTGCGTTGAGCCACGTTGGATCGGCTCCGTGCCTTTTTTGCATTTGCATGCTGCATGAACACAATCTGCTGTGGAGCCCCCCGGTGGGAACTCCTTTCATCCCCACCCTTTTGCATTGTTTTTACACCTCGACACGGAAGGGAGCCAATTTGCAGCCACAGTCCATCCGATTTTTAATCAAGATTGTGCTCAGACGAGGCGGCAGACGCGAGGAGAAAACCCTTAAAATTAAGATGCCGAGGCGAATATCTGATCTGTTTCGTCTACGCCACGGCGTGTTCCTGGTTCAGCTACATGACGCGCTTCCTTGTTCCTCATTCAGAAAGAGAAACATGAATAATCAGTCGCAAATGAGCTTTTACATCACAGGACATTCACATCTAATCCCCCCCCCTCCCCCGGCCTCTCAAGAGCAGTTTTCTAAATAAACATACAGAAATCTGATATATTTGTTTGATTATGCAGTGTATCAACTATGCATGAAGCAATTATACAGCACAGCCTTCGGGGCTTGGATTGAAATTTAATAGACGTTTTCCTACAGTACAACAATCCCTCCTTCTACTCTGTCTAAACATCCACTCATTAACCTGCTGGGCAGCCATTTGTTTGTGCAAACATTCGTTCAGCCTGTTTTGTTTTTCTGTTTGCTCAGCCGTGGAAGTCTTCGCTTTGTCACTCCCACCACCACCACTTCCACGACACGTCAATGTCTGGTGGCCCAATCTATAGGGATGCCCAAGTGAGTTGAAGAGACAGCTCTGCATTGACAGGGAAAGGTCAAAGGTAAGAAAAAGAGAGAGAAGCAGGCAACCGGGTGACAGAAGACGAAAGACGAGGAATAAAGCACTGGCTCTGCAGAAGCTTAGATTGATTGGAATTTAAGAAGAGTGGGGGGAGAAAATAAATTGGTGGAAGAGAGGAGGGCGGGAATGGAGGGGGAAAGGCTGGACCATGGTGGATGAAGAGCAGGAGTCAGCATGATCGGGCGGGGGTAGGGGGGCGGGGGGCAGCCAGCGAATGAGATTTTTTTTTTCTCCCTGGGAGCACAACCTTCAGAAGCTTAAAGGGGCATGCCTTTACACAGTTTTATTCTTAATATAATCCCAATTTCTTAGTGTGTGTGTGTGTGTGTGTGTGTGTGTGTGTGTGTGTGTGTGTG
>NW_013952564.1:549828-567691 GCF_001266775.1 Austrofundulus limnaeus | reverse complement strand
AACTAATTTTAGGCTCCTATCTGTGAAAAATGGTTCTGGTGTTGGTGTGTCACAGTGCGGAGGCTGGATGGTTGACTCACAATGAGACTGAGCCCTGCAAACACTGAGGACATATGAAACAAACACACAGGTTGTGAATTCGTTACACACAAAGATTGAAACACACACACCAGCTGATCTGCCCTTCTTTGGTTGGTTGGTTTGAGCCATAGCAAGGTCCCTCTCCCGCCCCTTCAGGGGGGTCTCTCTCTCGCTGCAGAAACCACTTGTGCTTCACGTGATCCAACAGGATTAATTACACACACAATGGAGGCTGATGCCTCTGGTTTCTGCGCTCTGCGGGCTCCCTGGAGGTGACGATGGTGTACTTAATCTTCACTGGGAACAATGGAGATTGTCTTTATGTGTTCTTAAGGGGAAATGTACATACAGATGTGGGCTTGACTATGCTGCCATCTTGTGATTGCATCTGGACATTTGTGATATGCAAATAAGGAGAAAGATTCTGCAAATTTCTGTTCCCCTTAGCACTAATTTCCAATATTGCTTTGAAAATAATTAAAACATGACATGTTTTAGGCTATATAAACTAACCCTATATATAGTTGGACTTTTACTGTGGTTAAAAATATTATTTCTCCAAATATAGGGGAGACCGGGGAGAGTTGAAACACTTTTTTGCATTTGACTCTGTTACTCAGAGATGGTTCGAATTAGACAAACCAAATTTTAATACAGTAAACTTACATCTGTCTGTTAATAGTCAAAACTATTTATAGATGATTAAAGCATGTACATTCTTCACAATTTGTATTTAACAATGAAGTCAGATGTTGCAACTGACCCCGGCACCGGGGACAGTTGAAACCTTGTTTGGGGGTGGTGACAACATATCATTAATACAATATTTTTCACTGTAAAGAAAAGTTTTATTATTTTTTTAATAATATTATTACTTAATTCATAAAAACTGTAAGTTATAATGATATTACAGTGTTATTTATTTATTCTTTCTGATCAAATGACGAATATAGATTTGCCTTGATGAGTAGACCTTATATAAAGATGGCAAAGACTTTAATTGATATAAAATATAGTTGGCTTTTAGAGATAAGGATAATAAAACAATTTGGGAGGCTATTTTGTTTTGCCTATTGTCACTGTACACCTACATTATGCAAAATTTACAATGAAAAAAACTGGGATTTTAAAACCATTGTTGAAAACAACAACTGCAGAAAATACGTCTTAAACACTTATAAGTTTTAAACTACAAAATTGTCATGAATACCCAATACCCTTTTAAATTTAAACTTAATTTCAACATATTAATATAATCATTATGTGGTCTGTTTATATATGGATTTATCATATGGGGACAGTTGCAACAGCCCCCTGTCAGCCATGATAAAACCTCATATGTTAGCTAAATAAGCTGATCTTGATCCATGCTACACATATTAGTTAAAAGTCAACATATCACTTGTTTAAACCATGTAAGTTTGAGCTGGATCACAAAAACAGTGACAACAGCATAACAAAAATGAAGCTGGGCAAAAAAATATACTTTGGTACCTCAAAAACCTGGAGCAGTTTTTGAATCTGCTTACTTTTTCTTTGCAAGGTGGGGCATCTGAGCATGTACAGTGTGAGTGTCATCACTCTAGCTTGTTTCTGTTGGGAGAAAAAGGACGTGTTACAACCGTCCCTTGTTGCTTTTGTCCCCGGTCTCCCCTATTTCAAATTATTTTAGTGAAATGGAGAAAGAACTAGATTCTAAAAACTACCCGACATAAAAGTGTGTGAATTTCTTCACCCAGTTTGCTTTGCAGTGTCATCTGTTACTGTCAAGCATCCATTTTCTGTACACGCTCTCGCATGGGTCACTGGAGCCCATATCCAGCAGTCAAGGTGCAAGGGGCGGGGTACACCCTGGACAGGTCGTAAGTCCATCACAGAGCCACACATAGAGACAAACAACCATTCACTCACACCTAGGGACAATTTAGGGTTACCAATTAACCTAACAGTCATGTTTTTGGTCTGTGGGAGGAAGCCGGAGTGCCCGGAGAGAACCCACGCATGCATGGAGAGAACATGAAAACTCTACCCAGAAAGGTCCCTGGGCCGGGATTTGAACTGGTGACCTTCTTGCTGAAAGGCATCAGCTCTGCCAACTGAGCCACCCATCTGTTACCGTCATATGCCACATAATAGGTTAAATGGCATCCAGCTGTGAGAAATCCAAGTGTTAAATGATGTGAATGGATCTGTTGTGAAAGCCCCAGAATCAATGTCTCTGAGGAGTACCATCAAACAGGAGACAGCAGGAAGATTAAGGACCTCTCTACACAGTTTAGAGAAAAAAATGTTGAGTTGTACAGATTGATATTGAGGAATAATAAAAATTAAAAAAACCGGCCATCCTACAGAGCATCATTAAATAGAAGGATTGTACCACCACAGTAAACCTGCCAAGAGAGGGTTGCCCACCCAAGCTCTCAAACTGGTCTTTTGGTTGCTTCTTTTATTGGTGCCATTTTTTGCTCAAAGATAACCCTGACAGAGCTGAGCAGCTCTTCTGCTCTTCTTCTTTTGGGGCATCAAAGACAGCATGTGTGAAGCAAACCAAATGTTTCATCATGCTGAGAACACCATCCCCACAGTGAAGCATGGTGGCGGAAGTGTAATGGGCTGTTTCTTACTGGCAGAGACAAGAAAACTGGTCAGAGGGCAAAATTTATGAAGGAAACCTGTTTGAATTATCCAAATATTTAACACCGGGTGTTAGAATCTGGGTATTTTAGTTATTTTTCATCAGTTTTTGTGTTTTATATAAGGTTTTAGTTCTCATTTGGTCATTCTGTTTTTTTCTCTTGTTGCTCCAGTGTGTACTTTATTCATTTATTTTTACATCTTCAGTTTAGCTTCCCCAAGTTTAGATCCTGATCAGTTTTGTGTTCCCAGCCACTCACTATGTTCAGGCTTCCTTTGTGTAGATCTTGCTTCTCAGTTCAGCCACGCCCACTCACACCTGAGCAGCTGTTCCTTGTTTCCTCATTGGTCTGTTACCATTATAACTGCTCAGTCTGGGTCTGGAAGTTAGTGGCAAGATGCACATTTTACATGCCATCTTGTGTTCCTCAAAGTAAGTTTTAACCACCTTGTTGGATTTTGTTTAAATAAGTATGTTTTGTTTCACTGGAGCTCCTCGAGTATGTCTGCATTGTTGGGTCAGAAGTTCACATTTAACAGGAGCAGTTTTGCTATAAAAGAAAGGGCAAAAAATACCAGCAGTTAAATGTACTAGGCTTCATGGAGGTGTAAAAAACTTGCTATTGTTGCTGCAGAAGTTGACTTTAGAGGATTTTATACATTTTTTAAGAATAGTTCAAACAAGTTTCCATCCATTTAATATAATTAATCTAAAACATTTTTGTATAATTAAAATTTCCAGGTTGTAAGGCGACAAAATAAGATTACCAAAGGGAGTAAATAAATTCTGCAACCCACTGTATAAGATGCAAGTCGGGTATCCATCCAGCAAATTATCCTCACATCTGCTCACATGACTGAAGCAGTTAGAAAAGTGGTGCCTGATGAAAATATGAAAATCTGCCTCTCATAAAATGTCTGCCAGCCAGCTCTCTGTAAAACCAAATAAATCCAATCAATTTAATATGGAAAGTTAGCAATTAAATCTTTATTAGGTCTGCAAAGACTTACCAAAAAAGGGGTTAATATTAACAAAAACAAATTCATTTTCCAAGTCTGTAACCTTACAAAACCACAATGTATCACACTTTCATGGAGTTAAATACTCCAGCATCTCTTAACATTTGCATTATATCTTCTGTTTACACTTAAACAAACAAAAAACAGGGCAGCATCTTAAACAAACCTCACTCAAAAAAACTCTAAACCACACAGTTCCCTCTACATTTCCTGTGAACGCATAGCTATGAGTGTTTAACATTATTTCTCGAGTTAATACAAAATGTTGGCACAGTAGATAGTAACAGTAAAGCTACAGGCAAACGTCTTTGTAGGGTTTTTTTGTGTTGAGAACTTTGCTAAACTCAAAGAAAAAAGGATGTTTGCAGATGATGGAAAAAATAAAATCAGGTCAGAGGGTTCAGTGGAGCGGAAGGGTCGGCAGCTTTTGTGCAGTTTTTTTTTTTTAAGGCGCAGCCACTTTGTAAGGGCTCCCAGGGACGTTATCGTCACCCCATTTGACGATGACGGTATAACTGCCCTTGTCCTTGACCGTGTAGGTGACATTATAGAGCTTGTTGCCCATGTGCTTGACGTACACCTCCTCGCAGGGAGTTTGGGGACCGTGCACACCCACCATCAGCATGTTGGTACCTGGGTGGGGACGCAAGAAAAAAGATTGAATGATTGCAGCTTCTTTTCCGCTGCTAATTTTCAGTCTTTCTATTTATCAGCTCACCTGCTTTGCTGCAGTCAACAGTAAAAGTATTTTTCTGTGCGACCAAAGCCTTGGAAAGCCCGGCTCCACGGCAGACCACCTTGCTGGCATCAGATGTCAGTTTCGTCGAGGAGGTGGAGGAAGAGGAGCTGTATGCGCCACCAATTTTGGAGGACTTGGTAACAGTTTCCACCAAGACGGAGGAGGTCTCGTGGAGGCTGTGTCCACCTGACAGTCTTGGGCCTGCAGGACGGGAAGAAAGAAAAAAAAAAAACAAGCTTTTTCTAAAATTGTCGTGTCTCGGTCATTACATAACACACACAGTATTGACGAAAATGCGAGGAAAGCTGCTGAGTCCCCTTCGTCAGCACAAAAGTGCAAGCAAGTGGCACGGGCAATTAAACTTCAGTGGCTTTTAGGGAATTTTTTTATGTCACATAAAAAAACAAGACATTTGAATGCAACAACCAGACAGGAGATTTACTGCAGAGAAAAACAACAAATTATATAACATTTTTCTAAACTTTAACACATTCTTCAGAGGAACATTTGTTTCATAATGAAGACATTTGTCATTCACAGATCAGATGGAATGACTGTCAAACAGACCTGTGATTCTGGCTTTGAACGGGCTGCCCACAATGTGCTGTGGCCCGCCGTATTTGATGGTGATGAGATAGTTGCCGGGTGCCATCGGTGTGTAGGTGATCCTGTAGCCTTCCAAACACTCCCGGCAGTCCATCTTCACTTTGGATGGCCCGTCGATGTTGACTGACAGAGTGCCTGAGCCGGCGTTAGAGGTGTTCACCACAAACTCGGAGGGTACGCCTGAAAAAAACAACATTGAGGCAGATGATCTTAAAAACTGACCATTTGATGAATGTGGATCTTGATCAAAAGAAATGCGTATCTCCTGTTTAAAGACACATGCGCAGAGACACGGGCAATTACGCAATAACCCGCCTTTACTGGAGACATGTACTCTACATGTAATATCTACCTGTGGTTCCTCCCTGTAGTCCTGGACCATGTGCAGTGACCAAACCGGGGTCTCCAATCAGTCCTGGATCTCCCACTCGCACATTAAAGGGGCTTCCAGGAATGTGGCATCCGTTGAACTTGACATCGATGGAATGAACACCGTTCTCACGCGGAATGAAGCGGATGGCGCTCTTGTCTATAAAAAAGAAAAGACACAGGTGAGGGTCATATCAATTTGGGCTCATGCACTCGCTCTAACTGAGATCAAACTGGAGGCGTGGCACGTTACCACTGTCAAGCTCCGAAACGTAGCATTCCTCGGATGAGCCGGAGGGTCTGTGAACTTTGGCGTCGACCACACCTCGGGCACCGTTACGCTGCACCATGAAGGAGGCCTCCTGGCTCACTTTTAGGTCCTTCTCCTGGAAAACAATAAAAATCAAATTGTCAATTTTTCTGGACTATAAGTTATACTTTTATAGTTTGGCTAGTCCGGTGACTTACATACCCTGAAGCAACGTATTTCTGTATTTTTTTTCCCCTTCATGACACTTTTTTTACTTGTCCAGAATATAAGGTATATACGTATGTTCCCACACCTCTAAGGACATGTTAGGCTCGACTCATTCTTTCTAAACAAGAATAGATTGATCGGCTGGGTGTGAGAGGCAGAAAAGGTCAGAGTTCACAGCGAGGCGTCGCCCCATACGAGGACAACAGCTCCGATCAAACACGGAGTGTGTGGAGTTAAAAAACAAACACTCCCATGGCACTTCACCTGGCTTCCAGTGGCACTAAGTGCTCAACAGCTCTGCCTCTCCAAACCAAAAATACATGGTTTTAGCATCGTTGGCAGCGGTAATTGAGTTTGTAAAAGCAAATAAAACAACAGCTGTCCACTGATGAGACCAATATTGTGAGCTGTCATAGGAAGCTTTCTCTCTCTCTCCCTCATTTAAAAAAAACTGTTCGTTTTTTATTATTATTATTATTTTATTCCCTGCCACTCAGGCGTGAAACACAATCACATAAACTAGCTGAGTGCCCACATAGCACAGCTTGTGTTGCCTCACATTAGCAAGGGACAGTTAATCCAGCCCTTCATCACTGGCCAGCATCACAGAATTACAGTCGTACATACTGCTCCAACACTGGCATTCAATTACACGTCAAGGGCAAAGTGCTATTAGATGGAAATATCTACAACCAATCATTCTTACCATCTGCTATTCAGCTTTGATGTTTCTCATATGTGTACGTTTAATGTGCATGATTAGTTGTAAAAAATATATATATATATAAAGCTAATGGGATTGTTATCAGCTGTGTGTGTATGTATGTGTTGCGCGTGCACACCCACCTGAAGGCTTGTCACAGTGAGCCTGCGGGCCTCATCTGACAGTGTAGCAATTGGAACGATGAATGGGCTGTCAGGGATGTGCTCATTGTTGAATTTGATTGACACCTCGTAGTCACCTGGGGAAGCAGACACGTTATTTTACTTTCACAATCAAGTGAACTGCAGGAAGCACCAGGAAAAAAACAACTGAAATGCCAAGCAGCAAATATAGAGGAAAATATGAAAATAAAATCGATATAGCATGCAAAAGAGTAACAATTCCCACATCGATAGGTGTCAACAAAATTCTACCTGGCTCTTTCACTATGTAGGAGACGCCACAAGAGCCATCCTTCCTGTCCTCAAATGAGATTTCAGCCTTGCTGGGACCTTCTACTGCAATGGACAGACCACCAGCTCCTGCCTCTCTGGTCCAAATACTAAATTCGGCTAGACGTGGTAAAAGAAACTGGGTCAGCGGGCTATTTATCTTAAAGTCACATCTCATTAAACAATTCACAATAAAGTACATGGTACTGATGTCTTTATTGGTAAATAAACTCACTAGGTGCTCCAGCCACGCCTCGTTCAAGACCAGGACCTCCTGCACGGACCTTATGTGCTCCGCCTTCACCCATGGGCCCCACAGTGAACTGGAAGGGGCTCCCAGGGACGTGCTGGCCTCGGTACTTGACGTTTACAGTGTGGGGTCCGATCTCCTGCGGGATGAAGCGCACGCTGTACGTGCTGCTCCCGCCATCTACGATGTCGGCGTCCACCGTTTTCCCACCGGGGCTGGTCACCTGCGCTGTCATGGCCTGCGAACCACTCTCAGCTGGGGAGTCAAAGTGACATGGCACCTTAGATACAACGCTGAGGATTTTTTGGGGGGGTGCCTTTAAACTATTAGAAACTCACCCTCAGGTCTGGCTGTGATGCCAGCAAAGCTGCTGAGGCTCTCTCTGCCCAGAAAATCTCCAAAGACGTCTCTGAAAGGGCTCCCCCCTCCTCCCACCTGGGTGCTCTCCTCCACTCGTACCTCCCTCTTGGTCTCCCCGCCGCGGGTCTTGCTGATCTCTGTTCGCTCGGTGCGGGTGTAGGTGTGGCTGCTGCGCGTGAACGTCCTGGTTAGTCTCTCCTGGGCTGAAACCATCTGGAACCAGTTTCCTGCAGCAAAGAAGACGTGAGGAGGTTAACGTGTCCGCTCTAGCTTCTTTGGAAAATGGTGGACACCTGCTCTCTGTGCACGTCCAAAGGGCTGATGGACTCACCTGGGATCTTGAGGTTAAGACCGCATGTGCTGCCCACTGAGGCAATGGAAGAAGCCTGTCTCTTCCTGGTGATACTCTCCTTAATCCTTCCTTCTCCAGTCACCTTCACTGTAAAAGGACTTCCTACAGAGGAAACACAGGGGAAAATGCGAGGAAATTTTTGATTCTATTTCACCAGTCAATAATGAAAAAAAATTTAAGTAAAAAAATCTAACCTGGGATGTGCTTTTCTGCAAACTTTATATTAACAGTATAACTTCCAGGTTCTGTAGGGCAGTAGGTCACCCTGCACGTCCCGTCTTCTACATCTTCACAGTTGATATCGACTTTGCTTGGACCCTCAATTGACAAAGCTAGGCCACCGTAACCTAAAGGGGAGAGCAAAAACATAATCAGAATTGTGTTTTACCCATTCGTGAATGTCTAAACAAATGTAACAAATAGGAGTTTTTACCTGCGTTCCTTGTATCCACAAAAAATTCTGCCATTTCGAAAGTGTGCGCCTCCACCAGGCCCTTCCCGAAAGCCTTCACTCTGCTGGCTTCACCGATCTCAGACTGGCCAACCATGATTTTAAAAGGGCTGTTTGCAACGTGCACGCCATTCTTCCTCACGCTCACTTCATGCTCACCAACCTCCTTCGGAGTGAAAGAGATGCCTGGAATTTTAAAAGAGGGGGAAAAAATAAGTAAACAGAAAACCAGGATTATGGAAACATGAAATAAATACATTATTGATAGGAATGTGTCAATGTTCTATTTATTTTGTTATCTTGTGGCGAGTGATTTTCTCACCGAGGTGTCTGTTGGGGAGTCTCTTGAGCAGGCAGGGCTCTTCGTTGCCGGATGGAGCTCTGATGCTGGCGGTCAGGGAGCTCAGGTCCGTCTCTGCGATCTTCAGGGACACGTCGGCTGCTGTGCCGACGTTGAGCTGAGAGGTTCTGGTTATGGTGTCGTCTCCTAACGTATAAAAATGCAATTGACACGTTTATTCACCACTAAATGCTGTTTACACCTCGTAAATGTATGTTAATAGGAGGTCTGTTTATAACACACGATGTACTTCCTCACCTGTGATCTTGGCAGTGAAGGGGCTGCCAGGAATGTGCTTGTTGTCGAACTTGACAATGATGTTGTAGTCTCCTGGAGCTGTGGGCAGGTAGGACACAGTGCAGGTGCCGTCTTTGTTGTCTTTACAAGTGATCTCTGCTTTTGAGGGCCCCTCGACTGCTAGTGACAGACCACCTGGGAGAACGAAGAGGGGGGGGGGGTCTTTATTTTCAGCTGTTTGACACTGAAAACTATTTGACTCAAAATAAAAAAAGGAAACACAGTAAAGAGAGATGTGTTGACCTTCTCCTGCATTCTTGGTGACCACAGTGAAAGTGGCAGCTTTGTTAACTGTTCCGTAACTCAAACCTGGACCGTAAGCAGTCACCACTCCGCTGTTCACAGCATCCACATAGAACTGCAGAGGGCTTCCTGGAGACAATTATAATCATTGGGAAACATAATTAGAAAAACTGTGGTTTTGACTGGCGCTTGATGGATTTTTAAATATGAAATTAAATCAAAAAGGGAGACAAACAGCTTCCATCATGGTGCGCAGCTGACCTGGAATGTGGTTCCCATCATATTTGATGTCCATCTCATGCAGGCCTCTCTCTGTGGGCTGGTACTTGATTGTGATGGTGCCGTCCTTATTATCGGTGATGTGTGGGCGGGCAGTCTTGCCAGAAGGCATCCGCACCTCACCTGGAATGACAAAATGAATAAATATAAAACCATAAATACCAGTGAACTGAGAACACTGCAAAAATTGTCCATCTAGCCCAGTCTAACACTCGTATATCCAGACTAAAAGTATGTTTTATCTTGTTTTGAGATTGATATGCTGAGTGCAGAATGTGAATGATTATTAATCTGGAATTTTATTTTAATTCAACAAGCCTTACCAAATACAATTGTTTTACTGCACTGACAGATTATTGTACTTTAACTGAAAAGATTCAAACAATAATGTGTGTTCACCTGTGATCTCTCCTTGCTGTGGCGTGAAAGGAACCAGGAAGTTAACAGGACGGAAGAGCGGATCCACAGTATCACGAGGAACCACCTGTTCATTCGTGGCCTGTCATTAACAGGGAAAAAAAGATTGGGAATTATCAGTTTTATATATAAAATTGTCAGAATAAAAACCACATTGCTGCAGCCATTAAATAATTTTTTCCTCACCATCACATTGAAGGGGCTCTTTGGGATGTTCTGACCCCCAAAACGGATGGTAATCACATATTTCCCAGGTTCAGGGGCTGTGTAGTAAATGTCAAATGTCCCGTCGTGGTTCTCCACCACATCCATGTCCAACTCCATCCCCTGTGGAGTGAGCACCTTACAGGTCACCTTGCCTTTCCCGGCTGCCTTGGCATCCACTGTGATGACTGTATCCTCTGAGGTCTGCAGCTTCTGGAGACTTGCTGCTCAAAAGAAAACATGGAAGAGTAGAAGATCAAATACACTTTGTAAATTCATGCACCTAAAAGATGATGGAAATTAAAAGAGAATGTTTGTTACTTACACATGCCATGTCCTCCAATTGAAACTGTGAATTTGAAGGGTATGGTGGTAAATGAAGGGTTATGTTTTTGTTCTCTGTAGAATTTGCAAATAGAGCATAGTTTCCTTACCAGTTAGGAGACATTTGCTGGCATCTCCCGTGGGCAGAGACTGGATGTGATATGGAGAGTAGGGAATTTCATCTCCTCCATATTTAATTGTGATTGTATAAGGGCCTGTAGAGTCAGGTACGTAGGACACGGTGTATGTCCCATCTCTGTTGTCCTGGATGGTTGCGTTCTTTGGCTTGCCTTCTGGATCCTGTAAAAAATATAATAAGCTTGATAAAAAAGGTGGTGGCTTACAGCAACAATGATTACCACAGTTTATGTGTGGCAGCTGCACCCACCAGAATCTGCACAGTGAGCAGCCCCTCTCCAGCATCACGAGCATCGATGGTAAACTCTACAGGCAGGCTGGCAGAAACACCTTTAGTGTCTAGACCAGGGCCACTGGCGCGAACCTTACTGGCATCATGCCCAGGCTGAGACATCACCTTGAATGGACTGTTGAAAGAGGATGCAGAGGGGAATTACAAACTAATTGTGAAAGAGAAAGAAAAGCAAGGATGTAGCAGTGATTCTATCACACTTGTTCTTTCTTAAAACCAGAGTTTTAATGGTGACAACTCTTGAGTATTTGACCTAGTTGAGTGTTTTTGTTACTCGTTAAGCTCATCCAGCAGTACCTGTGTGGAACTTCCTGATCTGCATATTTGACTGCTACAGTGTAGGGACCATCCTGAGCTGGGGTGTAGTGAACTGTGTGGGTGCCATCGCCGTTGTTTTTCACACCAACAGGCTCCACGCTACCTGTAAATAGTAATGTATCACATGCTCATTACTTTCTGTGTGAAAGTTGCACTGATTTTCCTCATCCTGATCCTCATTACCTGTAGGTCCGTAGAGTTTGACATCCAGCGGGGCCTGTCCAGCCTGGGTGCAGTCTGCAGTGAAAGTCTGAGGAACGTGGGCTCTCACACCAGTACCCAGACCTGGACCGGAGCATTTCACCTTGCTGGGATCTACTGGGTCCTTTACAGGCACGCGGAATGGACTCCCAGGGATAGGCTGCCCTCCGTAGGTAATATTTACATCATAGTCACCGGGAGTGAAGGGGACGTATTCCACACTGCAGCTGCCATCTTTGTTGTCCTTGCAGGATATTTTTGCCTCTGAGGCTCCCTCGATGGTCAAACCCAGGCCTCCTGTACCAGCACCCCTGAGAGCAAAATGTCACAGATTTGAATGAAACACTCAAAGTTATCATTGGATGTACAACTGACAATCATTTACAACACCAACTATGAGCACAAATAAATTGTGCTTACAATCTTGCACAACGTTTTCGTCAGTGTTTGACCAACATGGCTGTAGCTCTCATTTCTCAACACACATCTCTCATATGAAAAGTAGATTGTGATATTCATTCCTTCAAGGACTTTGATGCCTTAAATTATTTAGTGGTTCTTTCCTTAAATCAACATTGTTAAACCCAACTGTGGGTGCATGTTTTATTCAAGCCTTATTTTTCCCCTTTCTGACTCTCAGTACCTGGTTTCCACGGTGAAACAGTTTGACTTGTTGGTTACTCCTCCCTCCAATCCTGGCCCAAAGGCACGCACCCGAGTTGGATCACATCCTTCGACCACAAACACTCTGAAGGGGCTCTTCGGCACGGGCGCTCCATCGTACACGACTTCGATCATATGCATTCCTGCACACAAGCAGAGACAGCTTGTTTGATGTCATGCGTTTTGTTTGTGTCCTCAAATATGTTTCTGCTTTTGCCTATTTGCTTTTAATTATTGGCCAGTCTCATTCCCTTTTAGGGAGACAAACATCTGTTTATTTATAAAAGATGCTATCTGGAGTACAGACGCTCCAGTGAACATACAAGACGTTACATCTGTTCCTTATTCATTATACTGTTACAACATTTTTCTGACAGAGCACTCTCAGTAGGCTTACACACCATATTCCCAGCCACACTACTCTGATATTAGAGGATGTCTGTTGGTGGTGGAGAAGTGCTCTGTGATCTCTTTGCTTTGTGTTGTAGGTCTCTAATAATATCCCCTGTCATTCCTTTGCTGTACTGCCGTGTGCAGGCAGACTTCAGCACACATACCTGCCTGGTTATAAGCTTCTGTTCCAGAGCGCACTATTTATAAAGCAGAGCCTCACTGCCTGCCTGCTCTCTGCCCCTCGTATCATTGCTCCACTGCATCATTCTGTATTTATACCCTTATCTCACTTGCTCTTTCTTTTTCCCCCTCTTCTGCTTTATTCCCAAATGGCACCGGAGACGAGCACCTGCTAGTGATTTTCCTGTCTGCTTCTATGCAGACTGTGTAAAGTTCGTTATTTAATCAGCATCAACTTGTGCAAATGTTAATTATTGATTCACATTTTTTCCTCTCTCTCTCCCTGCTCTTACCATCCTCGAAGGCTGTGTACTCCACCCTGTAAGTGCCGTCGCCTTTGTCGGTAATGTAGGAGTCCGTGTTGGCGCCGGAGGGGTTGATGATGTGGACCTTTACATGACTGCCTCCAACCTTGTTGAGGGCACGCGCATCAACAATGAAGTGGGTTGTGACTTCCCTGAGGACTCCTTGAAACACAAAAGCACTTCAGGTGATTTGTTGCCCGGGACTCGCATCAAACGAGCTCAATAACACAGAGCGATCAAACATCCTTCCTCTTCTCTGATTTATACACACTACAAAAGTAATTCCAGTGGCGTTATTTGCACAAAAATAGATATTTCACCAGAATTTAGAGCTAACATGAAGTGCAAATGCATTCTGGGCTTTATTCTCTTTATTGTTACCTCTGGGCTCCACTCCAGGCCCGTAGACATGAACTCCACTGGTGTCCACTGAGGGTTCCACCTGTAAGACTTTTGGAAAGTACGGGATCATGTGGCCGTCGTATTTGATGGTGATGGTGTGAGAGCCTTGAAAGGATGGGATGTAGGTGACAGAAAAGCTCCCCTCTGAAGTTTTCTGGATGTGCACCTCAGCTTTGACCCCGGTCTCTGACACAATTTCGATGGTAAGCTCAGCGTTGCCCGCTCTGGTGCAGTCCACGGTGAAGGTTGCCGGTTCGCCTGCCTTGGCCCTCTCCAGGCCTGGCCCGGTAGCCGTTACCTTGCTGGGATCGAGAGCTGGGCGAACCGCAGCTTTGAACGGGGAGCCAGGGATGTGCTGCTCCGCAAATAGAATGTTGACGGCGTACTCTCCGGGTTCAGTGGGAAGGTAGGACACTGAGCATGTGCCATCGCCGTTGTCTTGGCACTCAATTTTTGCCTCACAGGGACCCTCCACTGTCAGACCAAGCCCACCTGCACCTGCTCCTTTTGTGTCGATGGTGAACGGAGCTGGTTTACCCACTATGCCGCCCTTCAGGCCTGGGCCAAAGGCTTTTACTTTCGAAGGATCAGCTGGCATGACTGCTTCAACCCCAAATGGGCTTCCCATCACAGGGTTCCCATCATAGCTGACATCCACTTTGTACTGTCCCTCCTCCGGGGGGATGTACTTCACACCATGAGTGCTTTTGGCTTTATCCGACTCCATCTTGCATGGGATTGGTCGGCCAGAAGGAGACGTCATCTTCACACCTACATTGCCCTGCCCACCTGCGCCCTTTGTGTTTACTGTGAATTCTTGATCCTTTCCAACCTCCACCTCTGCAAGTAAGATGACAGTGAAATATTTACTTTTGACTATTCACACACACTGTGTGCAAAAATACATGAAATGATGTCAGTGTTACTCACTGGTATCCAGTCCATTCACTTTCACCTTTCCAATATCCAGAGCTGGTGACACTGTGATGTGGAAGGGGCTTTTGGGGATAGGATCTCCACCATGTGTCACAGAAATGGCCATATTGCCCTAAAAGGGAAAAAATATTAGAAAAAAATGAAGCCTTACTGATTTGGGTGCGTAATTATGAATAATAGTACTCATCCAACAAATGCTACCTGTTGAAGAGCTGTGTACTTGACAGTGTAGGAGTAATCGTGATTATCGATGATCTCAAAGTCACAAACAGCCTCTCCGGGGCCTGATGCTGCAAAACGCACCTCAGGCTTTGCCTTTCCAGCTCCCTTTGTGTAAATGGTGAAATGGGTTGGAGTGCCCACCTCCACGCCTGAAACACACGTACAGTGTCAGTGTTAGTCAGCTTTAAATGCACTTTTATAATGATTATAGCATCAAAACTCTCACCTGTTTTGTTGAGTCCAGGACCCTCTGCTCTCACCTTACCAGCATCATGGGAAGGATCCACCTTGACTTTGAAAGGACTGATAGGAATTTCCTGAAAAAGACATTTTGAAATACTCAGAATAACAGCACATGGGTGAAAAATAATAAAGAGTGTGCCTCGTCATCTGGAAAATCTATTTTTACCTGGTCAGCAAACAGCACCATGATGGTGTATCGTCCCGGACCGGGTGGAGTGTACTTGACAGTGAAGGTGTCATTGTCATTCTTGATGATGTCAAAGTCGATGTCAGCCTCAGCCGGTCCGACCACCCCCGGGGCACACTTGATTCCAATGCTGATGTCTCCTAATGGTGCATAACAATAAGCCCAGTTCAAAGAGGTCATTCAACAGCAGAGGATCTGAATAAATTGACGCTGTCACTCCATTGCCCAGAGCTTTATTTCAACTACAATTATGCATTTTAAAAATAAGTGCAGCTCAGACTCACAGATTCGCCTGTTCAGCTCCCTCTGTGTTTTAACATTCTCTGAATGTCGGCACCATTATTTGGCCAACTGAACTCTGGAGTGTTTTTGTAACCACTCACACCATCTAACTCGCGCAGGCTCACCTTGACCCGCCTCGCTGCAGTCCACAGTGAAGTATGTCGGCTCGTTAGCTTTGAGCCCCGTCTTCTCTACTCCGGGCCCATGGACCTTGACTTTATCAGGATGAGAGCCCTCTCCAACCAGCACCTAATGAATTCACAGTGCACTTGAAGCCGAAGCAACTAACTGCAGTGTAACTCCTCTTACTTTGCCTATATTTCGTAAAGCATCATCAAACAAGATTGAGGTTATTTTTCACGTGTGTCTGCACGTAGGTGTGTCTTACCCTGAAGGGGCTGTTGGGCACGTTGACCTCACCCCAGGTGATGATGATGGTGTGTTTAATGGGTTTGACAGGAGTGTACACACAGAGAAATGTGCCGTCCCCTTTGTCAGTGATCTTGATGTTGATGGTGCAACCTTCAGCATCCTGGGTGGAAACAAAACCATGTTTGGCTCTGGGCAGCCTCATGCAATATAAATGATGTATTCCTATGAACACTCCATAAACTTGTAGACTCCATACCTGTGCGTAAATCTTGAGTTGACCCTTCCCGGCCATGCGAGCATCGATGGTGAACTCAGTTGGTTTGTTTACAATCACACCAGTCGGCTTCAAGCCCGGCCCATAGGCTTTAACCTGTGAATATTCTCTTTAGTCACTCACAGTAACAAATGTTTTCTTATGTCTTTTCTTGATAAGAATCACAAGAAATTACTTTCTCAGGGAAGACATCATTGGCGGCAGGTAGAATGTGGGCCATAAAAGGACTGTCCTTGATGTCTTCATCATCGCAAATGACGTGGACAGCATAGTCCCCTGGCTCGGTGGGCCAGTATCTCACATCACAGGAGCCGTCACCCTTATCATCACACTCAATTTTAGCCTGCGATGGGCCTTCAATGGAGAAGCCTGAGTAAAAAGCAACATTTTCACATTTAATTCCAGATTTAGAGATAAGCTTTTTTTTAATAGGAGCTTCGATCACTCATAAAAATCTTACCCAGAGTTCCAACTTCAGTGCCAATGGCCTCAACCACAAAATCAGCCGATTTTCCCACCATGCCAGTCTTTAGACCAGGACCCCAGGCCCGTACTTTCTGAACACCTGCTTCCTTACCCACCTCCACTTCAAAGGGACTGTGGCAAACATTAATGCACAGGAAAACACCAACATTAACTGGTATGAATGTGACTGTGGGATGCTGAGAAAGAGTTAAAGAAAGCATTCAAATTTTTCAAAATTGGACTCTGTGAACTGTGACAACATGACCATTAAACTCCAAGTAAATGTGCATCTTTTTATAGCAGTTGCATAAGTATATCAAATCAAATCAGAATTCAAATTAAAACAAAAATTTTGTGTTTTGAGTTTTAAAACGACAGGAATCCACTTTAGTTTTAGTCCCACTCAGATTACCTGCTAGCTTTCCAATTCAGTCAAAACAAAATGAAGCTAAATACAACAGGTAAGATGTCTGTTGTTCAAAACCTCTCTGCACAAACCCACTTCAAAAGACCTGAATTACCACTTTAAGGAACCTTACCTGCGTGGGATAGGCTGGCCTCCCCAGGTGATGCTCACTGTGTATTTACCAGGCTTAAGAGGGTAATATTCACACTCAAACACTCCGTTCCCTGTATCTCTCACTTTCACTTGCTCCTCTGCTCCAGCTGAGGAGGAATAACAATGTCAGCAGGGATTCTTATCAACTCGTTTTGTCCTTTGATTTTGTATGTACATGTAAATAATACATGGGAAGAGCAATGTAGAGACAAAAAAGTTGTCTGACTCACTTGGTCCTTTAACTGAGACATTTAGTGGACCGTTTCCAGCTCCTTTGGTGAAAACTTTGAAGTCTGCAACTTCCTTTACTCTCACACCTTTAGGCTGAAGCCCTCTGCCAGTGGCTCTGCAAGCATTTGGGTTTGAGGCTAAAAGAAGGGGGGGAAGTGTGAAAGAGAAAATTATGTCAATGATAGAAAAAAACGATTAATCTGGCCAGCAGCTGATAGCAAAGTTAGTTGCAAATTCCACTTCACAGAGGATTCCTGTAAACCTGGAAATAAAAAGATGTTTTTTTGTTTTGTTTGGGTTTTTTTTTTGAGGAGCATACTGCAAGTGAACGATGCCGAATGATACAATAATCATTCCAGTGCATTGAAGAACAGGAAATGTTGAGGGCACGCTTAAAACTGGCTGCTGGCTGATGCAAATTTAGACTTGAAGGAAAACAAACATGTCAAGAGCACAAGCAAAGATATTTAACAGAAAAGAACAAAGAAACTGACAGGAAGGCAAACTGAGTCAATCAATGAACTATTTGCACAACATTGCATCTCTCTCTCTCTCTCTCTCTCTCTCTCTCTCTCTCTCTCTCTCTCTCTCTCTCTCTCTC
>NW_013952564.1:538081-549813 GCF_001266775.1 Austrofundulus limnaeus | reverse complement strand
CTCTCTCTCTCTCTCTCTCTCTCTCTCTCTCTCTCTCTCTCTCTCTCCGAATAGAACTGAACTGTCAAGCAGCAAGAAGACAGATCAGGCGACCAAGCATAGCATTGCACACCAAATTTCAAGGGAAGAGCACGGAAGGGCATGTACAGAGCCTGGCACAGAAAGGAATGGCACTGGGATGCTCCTCCTAGGCAACATATACTAACTTGGATGACCAGGCTTTGCGGGGGGAACCCCCGTCCCACCCTTCACTCCAGGAGGGGTGCGCACTGACTGAGGTGCTATCTGCAGTGGTGCCCCCGCAGGAGGAGCAACTGCTGGAGCTAGAAATGACAAACAGGGTGGGGGTTATGGAGTGTTAAAGCGTGGCTATTCCTCTGCAAAACTAAAGATGACTGTGGATTGTGATGGATAGAGCGCCCCAACTCTAACAGCATACCGAGAAATACGATTTGCAGTTATTTACAACCCATACAAATGACTTACCCTCAGCGATGTTGACAGTGAACGGGCTCCTGGGGATCTCCTGGCCTGCAAACAGGACGTGGATGGCGTGAGGCCCTTCCTGCACGGGGCGATAGGTGCAGCGGAACACACTGTCCCCCTTGCTCTCCAGCATGAGCTCCACCGTGTCCTTTTTACCCTGAGGATCCACAATGACCACGCTGATGTCACCGTGGCCAGCACCTGAAGGAAAATAACCAGAGAAAGAACTGGTTATTGCTAAATAAAATGAATGCAGTACTGCACATCTCCTGTTACCTTACATGAAAGAGTTTCAAACTACAATAACCTTTTGTTGAGAAATAGAATATAAAGCTGTTTTGGTCAAACTTTATTTGGAATCTCATGCGATCTGTTTTGAGTATGTGTTGTGAGTGACTCTTAGATTAATCAAACCAAATTTTAGCTCAATATCTGTAAAACTGACTGGGTTATAGACATCTTTGCATTGGCTAAGGCAGCCTTAATGAAATGAGGGGTGTGGCAAACCCCCAGGGGTCACTAGGGGGGCCTCAGAAAGCTGGAGGGAAGAGGAAGAAAAAAATGCAAAAATTAAAAAAAATCATCTATTAAATGTTTTAAATCATTGTCATGAAATCAAATCTGAATTTTAGTCAATAAAAAAAAAACAATTTCAATACCTTCCTAAAACAATGGCCAGAATCTCGAAACATGTCACATGGTACTTTTTTGCTTAGTAAAAGTTAGATTTTTTTTTCTCTTCTTATCGTCAACAGCTTGTTGACAAGGTTTTTTCAGTGGGAATAATTAGTGTCTTAAACATTTTAGTTAATAAAATTCTTATGCTATAATGATTTAAAAGTGAGTAAAAGCATCCTAAATGTTGGTGTTTCTTTAAATATTTTGTAGCATTGTTGGTACGTTTGCTAGGGTCTCTAGCTAGAGGCTAACGCTGTTTGGGGACAATGGCATGGAAAAGTTTGGAAGCTCCTGAGCTAAGGTTCATTAACTCTGGTAGCCATTTTGAACTGGGTTCACTCCAAAATTTAATTAGCTGGAAAATGTGCCTTCAATTATAATTCTCTGAAATTTTCTTTAACGTCCATCCAGCAGTTCGGGAGATATTATGCTAACAGACAGACAAATGAACACACAAAGACAAAAGCATTATTGTATGAAATATCTGATTGTTAAGATAGCTGGTCTTCTGCCACACTCACCAGCTGTATAGATGTCAAAGTAAGTTGGTTTGTTGGCCACGTTGCCTGTCGGCTCCAGACCCGGACCCCTGGCGTGGACTTTGCTTGGGTCGCCCATCGCCTTCGTCACGTTCACAGTGTAGGGGCTCTTGTCAATGTCCTGACCTGCAAACAGCACTTTCACCTAAAAATTAAGATAAAACAGAGACAAATATAAGGCACCATAAAATAAAAGTTTTGAGTCAGCTGGGGTTAATAAAACTTGAAGTTTACCTTGTGGACACCCTCAACTTTGGGAAGGTAGGTGACAGTGTAGGTTCTGTTTTTGTCCTTGTTGGGTTTAACTTTAGCCTGAAGTGCGAGATATCACAGTGAAAGAAGATAAAATAAGCTGCTGGACATTTAGGACAGTGTGAGTTAACTGATGCAATCTCATTTTTCATGTATGACTTCTTACCTCCTCTTTGTGTCCCTCAGGATCCTCCACAAACACCAAGACTTCACCGCTGCCAGCCTCCAAAGTGTCTACTGTGAACACAGCTGGGTGCAGAACTTTGTTGCCCTGAGGTTCAATACCTGAGATGTGAAGACAAAAACATGGGATATAGTTATTCACTGACCAAGGTGCATTTGAAAATTTAAAAAGCTGTGACAGAGTAAATAAAAACTCCAATGAAATGTATTAAAATGTCTCTTAAATACAAATTTGTATTTGTTTTGTTTTTGTTTTTTTCTAATCTGTAACTCGTGACTAATATCCTTTTTATTTTTTTTGGATTTGTAAAATATGTCTTCATTAAAGCTAAGCAGCCATACCTGGTCCATAGGCTTTGACCTTGTCTGGAAAAAGCTGTTTGGGTTTGAGAGTAGCCCCAGGTTTCAGTTTGGCCTTGGGGAACTGAGACAAGTACGTCATGACCGAGTGCTCATCCACATCTGGGTCCACAATTTCCTCAGGGGCAATTACCTAAACACAGAATGTAAAACAGTACTTAATTGTACAAATGGCCCAGGATGTTCAGTAGGAAAATATGCTACTAAAAAGTCTCTATATGTGTAAAACAAGTAATAAGACTACAATATTATTTTCAGTGGGGGTATGGATTACTCTTCTGGGCAGCTTTCCCTGGTGGAGAATAATGGAGCAGACTTAAAGAAGGATTAAACGTATTTATTCTCTCCACCTCTGACTTCTGTCTCTCTTAAAGCACTTGTTTTCTTGTCTGTCAAACAGTGGCACAAAGCCACGCTCCACAATGGTTATATTTAACCTTAGGACAGAAAGATTAAGCCAGCATGGGCGGGTGGGTGGTTGTCCAAAGTCAGGCCCTCAATTTATGCATTTAAACACCACATTGGAATCTACCTCCCCTCACAGGGGGCCTGCAGAGCCACGGAAGGCACCCCTACCTTATCTGGCAAATGTTAAGCCTCATTGAGAAAAAGATAACAATGTGTGTTGGGCAAACAAGTAAACAATCGGCGTAGTGCACATCCGCAAATCCCGAGACTCAGATGAGAAACTTAGAAACAGTGCACGCTCAGGCTGTTCACATTGTTATTCCACTGTGCAGGCATACAGTATTTACACATTTCGTGTGCTAACTCGCAAAAGGTCTGAATAAATCCACAAGTTCACAACTCTTTTTTTTTCTTTGCCAACTAAAACTCCAACACTCACTGAGAACTAAGAGAAAAATATGGCAAATATGAAAAGTGAGCAGGGTATTAAAAATTCTTCTTTACCCTCTAGGGCGATATCCTGGGAGAGAAAAAACAAGGCTATCTTTCACACATTGTACTGCTTGTTTTAAAATATTTATATTTTAGAATTAATTAAGTGTTTTCTTAAGGTATGTGTGTTAAATGTGTATTCGTTTGCAGGCTTGTGCTCATTCTATTTATTTATTTTGTATTAATTATAAGAAAATAGACACAAACACGACTTCTAATGCTCATTTTAACCCCGCCCAGTTGATCTACAACAAAGATGCACTTCCTGTTTGCTATCTACATAGCTTACCTGAGGCACACCCAGCCAATCATCAGCCTGTTGCATGGCTTCCCTGGCATTCTGCACAGGCTTATTGGGGTCCCACTCCGCCCAGTCGGGGCACAAACCTAACAGGGGGAAAAAGGTGAGAGGGCAATTAGAAAATTGTGCACTGAGTAATGTAGACAGGAGCAGACAGCAGTTACTATAATAAGACCCACTTAGGCTGTCACTCCTATCTCTGAAGCGCTTCTAACGACAAGGCTGTGTGACCTTACCCACACTGTTCTGCTTCTGCAAATTCTGTATGTGTGACAACAAACGTCTCTATCGACTATTCACAAGAGCACTCGCACGGCGGTGCTTTCAGTGTGGCTGAGCCTCTCATGCTTCGTGCAGCTAATGCCTAAATTGGATTAGTGTTGGCAGTGGAGTGGCTACTCACTCAAAAGGCCCAAGCAAGCTCACCACAGAATACTATTATCTAATTAATAAAGACACAGGACCACTGAATAAAGTGAGCTTCGTTTGCATGGGTGTGAAACAAAGAGGCGTACGGAACAAAGCTTTACAAGTCTTCTGATGTCAGTATGTGCTTTGGCCAAACATAAAGAAAAGCTGCGTAGCATTCAGAAAGACCTGTTGCTATCTTCCTGGGCTCTCTCCATCTTCTTTATCTAATTGCTGTACTTGTTTTGGACATTTGTAAATGAAACAAATCGAAGTGCTAGAGTTTCAGATCTGAGGTAGCTTAAAAGCAGCCGATGAGACAAAAGCACCTTGTACGGTCACTGTTGCAGCACGGTGTTTAAAAGGCGCGTCTCCTCAGATCAATGGCTCGTGTAAACACAGTTAAACATGGTGTTCCACATTTGCTGCTCCCCCATCTTTCAGTTTGTGAGGCGAACCCGAGACAGGACTCTCTAATGTTCACTGTTGGAAGCAGAAGCCTCAGCTGGCGATAACTCAAACACTGGCCTTGTCTTTGGATCTGCGGCTCCGGCACCTCCATGTGACAGATTACTCAGCGTTTTGTTGCAGGGCCAAAGCATCCCCCTTGATAGAAGAGGAGGAATGGTGCCCAAATTTGGGGGTGTTGTCTAGCAGCGAGGCTATAAACACTGAAGCTAAGGCTTGGGCCTCGGGCCGGGCAGCACTGGGAGCTTTAGTCATTGTGGGACAGCTGGCAGGGAGGTCCTCCGACACATTCAGCAACAAAAAAAAAAGTTCAACATTCTGAAAAAACTCATCCCGAAAGCACAAATCACACTGGCTGTAGTCTAAATCAGGAAATACGATTATTTGTGAGTTCCCAGGAAAGTTGAAAGAGCTCCAGATCAGCAGTAAAGGTGAACAGTTTATCTGAGAAACCTGCACAGTTTAAATATAGTCAGGGACACACGCCTGGCTCCAACCTTTATGAGCAGTCTCAGCTCAAACAGGCGCATAGAGTTCGGCTGGACTCGTCATACATCCTTTAGTCTGAGTGCAAGTTTTTGGCTCCTCGGAAAAGATAAATATGCAGAGTGACAGAAATACTTTGTCTTCACTGTTAAGCAATGTCTCCCAGGCAAAATGAACTCTTCAGTATGTCTTTTTGTACTGTAGTACAACACTGTTTGTACAGCATATTGCAATGTATTCTATAGTGGCATCTCATATTGCGTTATAACATACAACAGGGCTATTCAAGTGGCAGATGGTGACTTCCATCCAGCCCACCAATGGGGGGGGAAACATTTTTTTAGTATTTAATTTAAAATAAAAGTAAACTGTAACTCAATTTCAACTTTATGATTCAAAGTAATAAATACAGAAATTTAAAATGTAAAAGATAATAATACTTGTTCTTTTACATAATGCAGTGTTGCCCCTACCATTATCTGGCAGACTGGCCCCCTATGTTCGACCCCATATCTGTCAGCTTTGAGCAATTTAGTTTAATAACCCTGTCGTACAGCTGTCATTTTATATTATATTATGTTGTTTCACATTGTACTGTATTGTATCATGTCATATTGTAATGTATTGAATTGTAAAATATTGTTTTGTATTGTTCTGTATATCATTGTGTCATATCACATTGTATCATATATTGTGTTGTTTTGTTGTCAGAGAAACTGCACTGCACATATTTTGCTGCAACACTTCCACCATCAGGGGCCTCTAGAATCAGCTGACGCCACAAAAAAAAAACTCCTTACCGGGGGCGCAGTTGTCAACCAGAGCTCCAAGGGCCTTCCCATCTCGCCAGTCACGGTTGAAATTGTTGATGGGCAGCTGGGGCACCTTATTTTGAATCCAGCCCAACAAGCGCTGCTTGGGCGTCAGCTTTTTCGTCTCCTCGTCGTCTTCATCGTCCCACATGGGCATGGAGATGGAGTAGTGCAGGATGAGCGTCCATATGAGACCCAGGATCAGCTTCAGGTTCCCATCCACAATGGCTTTACTATCTATGTTTAGACAACAGAAAGAACAAAGGTCAAGAGGGTTTAAGACACGTAATTTTATACAGTGAATTGATAATGTCCTTCTGAATGTGGCTGGTTTTATTTATTGTTGTTCACGTTGTTCTCAAAATTGTTCTTTTTGCATTTCTTCAGTGTTGACTGGGCTATTTTGGTGAGAAAAAGAAAAAAAAAGATGACTAGCTGCTGAGGAGTGAGGAATGTAAAGCACCTCACTGCTCACCCCCCGCCCACCCCCCCGAGCCCCTTTTCTCTCAGACAGCTGTCTGACTGAAGACCTCTGACAATCTGTCATCCAGTCACAATGGTCCTCTGAAGACAGCTGAGGATATGTGGAAACAGATCCCTCTCTGTATAAATGCCACTTGGATTTCAATTACCTCCTAAACTTGCACAGCTAGAGTGCGATAAATCAAATAGGTTGGGATTAAATCACCGGCAGTTAGCGCGAGGCTCGTTCCCTGCAACTCTCAGAGGAAAACTTAGTCAAATAAGCCTGGAAAAATCAGCTCTAATTTTAAAATTCAGCCGTTTGAACCAAGGTAGCTCCTTTTATCTGCTAATTTGGGAGGGCTAAATTCTAGTAAATCACTGCGATTTTAATAAAACTGGGAATTTGATGGAAGTTATTCATAACAGAATGCTTTTATTGGGAACTCTTTGACTTTTTGGAGATCAGTGTTCCCAATCAGCAGATAATGTTTGATGTGTCAGCTTGACAGGCAGAGGCAGGTGGCACAATGTGTGTCTGGCTTTAAGGGTGACGGTGTGGTCAAACAGACATCCATCAAATGGTATCCAGTTACACAGTGTGACACATGTGCAACTGGTGATTCTGCTCGGGCGTCTTCGGCCTTAACGACACGGAGGAGATTTTCTTTGGGGAGCTGCTTTTGAGCCTCACTAAAGCTGCCTGAAGAGAGACAGCCCCCTGTGGTAAAAGGCCTTAACATTCCTGTTTCTGTCAAAGCAAGCTGGCCTAATGTATATCTTGCAGAGCTGGGACAAACTGTGTAAACACAAAGCTGTCTGGTATAAAAGGATAGTTTGATTTTTTATGTGGGGTTCTATAGAAAGGTTATGAACCTTTAACATCTTAGATGCAGATAACTTGTCAAAACTTTCTGACCAGATTAGCTTACAGTGGGTGTAAATGTGGTTAAGTCGTCATAAAAAACTCAAATTAAAAAAAATGTTTAGCCAAACAAGGTTTTATCAACATTTACATCCTTGTCAATTTCACAGTAAATGGTTGATATCCTAGGACATCGACCTCGCTGCACCAGAAGTGCTACAGCTAGCTGCTGCTTCTTTCTGTGATTAAATAAAGTTTTATCTAAATTAGTCTGCATGGTGAAACTGACTCCAAAATTAAAGTTTTAGTCTATGCCAAAAAATGTCACGTCAAACTGTTTTCCATGAAATCACGATGATATTGTGTTGTTTTGTTTTTACCATTTTACGAGTTACTAAACAGAGAAACATCTCACGTAGCAGACAGGTGTGGGCCAGATTTGGCAATGACTGCATTGTTTTTAAGATGGCGTGCCGCTTCTGGCCCAGGTGTAATTTGGTTTCTGTGGTGCTGATCCACACTCTAAAAATGAAATGTTGGATTTACTTAACCGTGTCATGTTACCTGGTTTCACTTAACTGAGTTGAGTAAATTCAAAGTTTTTGGTTAAAACACTGGTATATTCCTTTGAATTTACTCAACTCAGTTAAGTGAAACCAGGTAACATAACATGATTAAGTAAATCCAAAATTTCAAATTTTACAGTGCATGTATGAAACACATCTGGTAAACTGGGACACTGAAGAGCTGGGATTATTTGTAGTATCTGAGCTGAGTGCATTGTGTGGGCCAGAACTGGGCCAGACAAACTTTGCCATGTGAGATAGCTCATTAAACTAACATAAAATAAAATTTAGCATTTAGGCCAGAGGGCATTTTAAAACAGATGTTACTCATTTTGTGTAATTTTTTCAACTCCAATGGAGTACATCAACAGACTTAAAACTCTTTAAACACCATCAACAAATTTAACCCTTTACAATTTAATGTCATCATATCAACCACTCCTAATTTTTAAAATAACATTAGATTACTGCTGTTTTCACTTTTTGGTTTTGTTTTAAGTAAGTAGAAATCCACTTTAGTCTTGTCCTTTTTCATGCTAGCCATCAGCTCATCATCCTGTTTAGATCTAATTCATATTTTCTGTCGCTGCCCCTAAACTGTGGAATGAGCTGCCTCTGCACATTAGACAGGCTGACTCACTTCCTGTTTTTAAATTAGCTCTTAAAACACTTTTTTTTCTCTTTGGCTTTTAACTCAGTTTGAGATGTTGGTTTTGATGTTTTTGTTTTTATGATGATATTAGGTGTTGGCTCATTTTACTTAGTTTATTGTTTTGTGTATGTTTTATGTGTTTTTGATCATGTACAGCACCTTGGCCAACGGGGTTGTTTTAAAGCGCTTTATAAATAAAGTTGTATTGTATTGTATTTCTCCAAACTGAGGTCATTCAAAGAGGTATCTACAACAAGTAAGATACTAAATGTTTATAACCTTTCCACAGAACCCCACTTCTTCAAGTCCCCGACTCATCACCCGTCACGTGCAGCCGATGAGGAATAATCTGTGATTGCGACCTCAGCCCCTCCTCATGAGATCACCAAGTTAGCTTGGAGATTACATTTTGACATTTAGAGTCCCCCGCCCCCCAAAAACAGAAACTAAACGTCAGCACATACACACAAACAAATGCAGCAAGCGCTCTCCCAAGAGCGAGGACACGCTGTGGCCTTCATAGTCCAGCGGTCAAAACCTCGGCCCTGCCTGGAATTTCACTCAAGTGTGTAACAGGATCATTAGACACTAAATCAGAAAAATGCTCTTGTCAGAGTTTAAAAACGGTTTCCCACACGAACTGTTAGGTGTGTTCTAAAGCTGCTATTCATAGTGGAATATCAGTGCTTTCATAGATGCTGCCAGTCATCCTGAGCTATTGGATATTTCAGAGGCATGCTGGTCTGTTCATCCATCCTTTTACGACTCTGTGGAAGTGACAAGAATCCCCCACGAGTTTTTACAGCCTGATCCCACCCAAATCCCCACTGGAGCTATTCGGCACCGAACAGAAACTATACTGAGATAGCTCCGGACAGTTGAAGGGCCCCCGCTGAGTCGTTCCGGTTCCTGCTGGAGACAAATGTGTGTATGACTGGAAACTGTGTCATTCTCATTAGCACAGTCCTAGCAAATTTGCAGGGTTTGCCACAGTGCATCAACAGGAGTCTGTTGAAGGATACAGATATTGGCCCTGAGTCATCTTAATGACCTCAGTGACACCTCTGCTGTGAGCTTCCAATAAGATGTTGACTCCAACTCATCAAACCAGAGGCCTCAGAAATATTTTCTATTTTCCCCCACTTTTTCTCCACCATGATAGATTTTGCATTTCAATGCTCGATAAAACTCTAAAACTCACCTATTGAGACCAGCTTGATGTGCTCCCTGTCCAGGAACTCCAGTGCCACAGAGACGTTCTCCAGCTTCATCTGCCGGAAGTTGGGCCTGACGTGGTGCTTCCTGTACATCTTCTTCTGGCTCAGCACCTCCAGGAGCGAAATCAGCTTCAGCCCGTCGCTGAAGTCCTTCTGCAGGTCGGTGATGGTCTTGTTCACGCACTTGAGGTGCTCGTTGCACCACCTGGTGAAGGTGTTCTGCTGGATCTTCTTCCACGGCGCGTCCTCGGCCAGGTCCTTCTCGGTGGCCGGCATCTCGTCGTCCTCCTCCTCGCCGAAGTCCGTGGCCTGGTAGTACTGCGGGGGCAGCTGGTCGTCGCCGTAGTTGTTGCTCATCATGACAGCCCTGTCCTCGTCCACTTTTATAATCTCGCCGCGGGGGTCACACCTGGGTGTTGGACCGTGCAGAGGAAAGTTCAAGCTCGGACTCAGCGATTCTTCAGGCCTACTTGTGAAGAGACCACTCGTGTCAGGACAGTGACAGATTGGATTATCCGAATGAGGGAGGCAGCCGGTGGCTTGTTTTTGTCTTCTTAAATTGACACTCTGTTGGTAAAAATAATATGAAGGCACCAGGATTTTCTTCCTTTTTTGTTTGTTTTAAAGTAGATTTCTGTGGCAGGTGAACTGGAGCAGCAGTGTAGGAGTTGAACTTCTTGCATGCAGAGAGAGGAAAGAGATGGGGCTTTTATAAAGCACCCCCACCACGACACGTCATTATCAGTCTGTGATCATAGTCTATTTGTTGTCGGGGGTCGGTTTACTGGGAGGCCTGGGTGGTGATTGGTCAGACTCCGAGCAGCGCAACAGTTGTGGCATGCACCTTATTTTTAGGAGCTCCTATTTGGGTGACAGGAGGGAGGGAGAGGGGGAGAGCCAGGGAGGGGGCTGACCGATTGTTGTGAATGTGTGTCATGCTGCCAGGGGTCCAAGCGGATGAACAACTGCACTAAGAAAAGAAGGAGCAGTGAGTTCCTCTGAGTTAAAACTGTCTAACAGAAAGTGTGTTTTTGACTTTTCGTTTGGGCCACAAACATTTTAAAAGACTGAGGTCACTGTGAGAATGTGTCTAATTCATCACCGCAGTGTGAGATGATTTCTGTACGGACCGTCAAAGGTCACTTTGCTCCAGGAGGCTTATGAGATGATGTTTTAGCCTCTATAAGTGATCGTCAAGATGGCCTGAAGGCCTGTGTCTTCTTGATGGTCTTTCAGGGTCGATGGGTTGTTCTGCTTCACTAATGGGATAGTCTAGTTCAAGGCTATTCATCTAAATTGTTCTGGGGGCCACAGTTAATGCAGACCAATGGCACAGCGGCCGAACATCCAGCAATTAAAGTTATTATGTAAATAAACCAAGTGTTACAAAGATCTGTTACCTTTGGAATTTTTTTTTGCTGTATTTAATCATAAATACACCATATAGAACCATATAAAAGTAGTGATAAATCAACAATATCAAAAACTAAAATGACACATTTTGCCTCATATTTAACACAAATATTATTTTGACATCTCTGATTTGCCAACTTTTTTAACCAATTTTATTTTCACTTTCATAATTTTATCTTCAACTGCTTGTAGTTTTCACAGTCTTGACTGTGCATAGAAATGGTTTTTACCAGCTTCTAGCCAAGTTTCTGAAGTTTCTGTAGATACCACGTCTATGTTTAACTAAAAGAACTTAAATAAATTAAAGAAGATAACCTGGGGTTTAGACTTCAGAGATGAGTGAACCAATTGGCGTGCCGCATTTTGGTCACTTGCGGGCCGGATGTGGCCCTCAGGCCGCCTGTTTCTGGTTGTTTCTGAAGTTATGTTCTGTCAAGTAGTCATGAACAATTTGTACCTTATCAGTAGTGGCATCAGTCAGAAACCACAGAGGAGGATGAAGAAAAGGCAAAAGTCTTTGTCCGGGTTATGCTGTTGGCTAACCGAACAAGTGCCAATTTATTTTTAAAGCTGTGGTCTTTAACTTGATCAGGTCACTCCTGTCTAAGATTTTTCATCTGATGAGTTTTTTTTTTTTTTTTGGCTCATTGTGGCAAAAATAAAGGGATATTATCAGTTGTTATT
>NW_013952564.1:525584-538051 GCF_001266775.1 Austrofundulus limnaeus | reverse complement strand
TTTATTCATTTATTTATTTATGAAGAAGAGGTGGGATAATATAAGTTACCAATGTTATTATTTTTTATTAGTATTACACTACACACACACCTAAAAGAGGCTTCCAGCTGATTTTTTTGATTCCATCTTCAATGTAGAGGTCTTCAAAATGTTCATTATTGGCATAAGCTGTCAAAAACATTAGTGTGACAGGGCCTTAACAAATGTTATTTTCAGTTGAGCGAACTATTGCAATTATTACAAATAACCAGAGGTCTAGAAAGTACTTGAAAAAATAACTAAGTACAAGTAAAATTACACAAACAGAAAATGACTTTAGTAAAAATGAATTTCACTGATGAGAAAACTGTTCACAAAAATTGGGAAAATGGAAGTAAAAGTACTTTTACACACTCTGTAAGAAATAAACTGTTGAATTTATTGAGCCTGTTATGGACTAATTATTTATATCTGTTCTACCTTGACACTGTCCAGTAATCATATCTCATGATAACTAGTTTCGGCTGTTTTACTCTATCGGTCCAGACTTCAAGACTCCAGCAATGCATGACCTCTTTTATTCTGTTAAGGTGTTTCCAGGCTGACAGCCCTGTCATTGGTTAGATGGTTCACAGTTGGCGAACTGTGATTGGTTGTAAGCATGTCACAGGATGTTATATTATCGGCTGCTCTCCACTGATGAGCCAGCCACAACACGACAGACTTAGCTGATTGACCTCTGTTTTGTTGTTGCTCAGATTAAACCATTTGATGACCATACATGCAGACTTTCTGTGCATTTATTCCAACGTGTTTCTGCATTCTTGGTAAATCGTGCCACCACAAACCAAACTGCTTCCATTAAGCCAGGTTGAGTAAATTGAGCAACATATGTATATTCTTTGCTCAATTTGCTCAGGCTTAGTGGAGCCAGACTTTGTTGAGTAAACTCAACACTTCATTTTAGAGTGCAGAAACATCATCTTTCATGATGAGTTCAAACATATTTAATATTGTAACAAGTAACTAGGTGTTACATTTTAAAGTAAAGAAGTAAATGTATCATTTTTAGCTTTAAAATGTAACAAAATAAAAGTAAACATAGCTGTTTAAAAATCAATTGGTAAAATTACAAATCCTCAAAAAAACTACTTAAGTACTGTAATGAAGTAAATGTACTTAGTTACCATATACTGCTAATAAATAAAAAGCTCAATGTGAAATGCTTACCCCAAAGATTAGATTTAGATCTCCGTAAAGCTGCAGCAGGCAGTTCTGCGAACACCGTGGACTTAGCCTGAAAATTTGAACAAACACACCTCCTGCAGGTGTGTGTTTCTGAAAATGGCAGGACCACTGGGAGGAGCCAGAGCAGATTGATTTGTTTTTAAAACAATCAGTGTTTGCGTATTTCTGAGTGTTGCTGCATCATCTTATCAGTTCACTGTTAAATTCCCTTTTCTTCACAAAGCTATCATTGGATTGCACAAATGAATACATCACACACACCCCCACATCAGAGGGTTACATCAAAAAATAAAGTCAAACTATTTTTTGCAAATTGTGACATCATTTGCATCTGGAAATACATTTCCTCAAAGGCATTATATAATCTGCAAAGAACTGGACTGAGAAATGGTATTAGGAGCTCAGGAGACACACAGTTTCATCAGGTGTTTGTTTGCTAGTTGTTGCCGCCGGCAGCCTGCAGGAGTCACGGGGGAGGTGTGCTCTATGATGAGGAAGCTCGGCCCAGAGGAGGAGCTGCTCCTGAAAGGCGGCTCTAGGACCAACCGGTTGCTTTTGTCCTTCTGAATGGCTGGCTCAGGACAGCACAGGATTTCTCAAACATGCATGAATGAATCAAAGCAACACTCCGGGCATATTTTTGATGAGAGGACAAAATTATAACATGATATAAAGCTAAATACATATATATATATATATATTTTTTTTTTTTTTTTACATGATATTGCCCCTTTAACTTTACTAATAATTTTCAGAGAGCTACTTTTACTTAGATTGAAGTAATACTTGACCAGCAGGAACAGTCCTTTGACCACTGCACAGGACCCCAGGGAAAAGAAAGTCGTCACACTGGAGATTGCGTATATTTATTTCCTCAAGTCATTTGCAGTGCAAAATAGACCTCCGGGTAACAAAATAGTCACAAATATATTGAAAACAACAATGCGATTAACAGGTAAAGCAGCAAGTTTTAAAACACGTGCAACATAGAGGCTTCTGAAAACTCTACTCGTAAAATAAATTAAGAATTAAACATGAGACGTCTTTAGTTGTACAATATTTAATAGGACTCCCCTTTCTGTTGGGACTTGATCGAGCTGTGACATTTGTAGTCCTGTGGCACGCCCTGGAAGCTGCCGCTCATACGTGGAAAGCCTGCTAAGTTTCTGCTGAGTGATAAATGTCTGGGAGAAAAATTTCGGTTCATTTTTTAAAACTCAACAAAGCGGAAAAACTGGTTATTTTGTGCTTTCCGGCAGCAACTAGTGTCCGTGAGAGTTTCAATGTATGCAGTGGCTGCACCACGTTTGAACATGGGGTGGGGATCTGGAAAAATGGATTGAAATGCTTAAAACTCCTCTGAATAATGTCCCCATGAATAAACATGGCTTAGAATTTGGCTATCAAATATACAACGCTATCTCAAAATAGAACAAACTTTCTACAAAGCTAGTACAAATGGATCGAAGAACATTACCTCTCCCATTTGTCACGTCTATTTACACGGAATACAAAGGAGCACAAAAACCAACATAAAAATTGTACTTCTACATGTCTTCTAGCATGCTTGTTTAGCTCTAAAAGATTGTCACAAAAAATAACATTTCACAAATGTAAACAGATTCCTCCAATACATAAAATGTTTGTAATTAATGCTTCAACTTGTTTTTTTTTTCTGTCACCTTCCTATTTACATATTTTGAACCATGATTATAAATCTGGTTTAATGATTTCATCTGTAAATGCCTTTTTTTTTTTTACAAATAAAACTGACAGCCCGTTCAAACCGTGTACCATTAGAAAGCTCAAGAACCTTTTCATACATTCATTTGGGGGGGGGGAGATAAAAATCTGAAGCTGAAATGTAAAAAAAGATGACAACAGAGCTCAACTGAGTCAAATATTTCCTCCCAAATTAGTTAAATATAGCTTTTACACAAAGACTGAAGACACTAGGAGAAGGCAAGTTAGAAAACAGAAGCAGTCCTGCACATGAAGAGGAGCTGGCTTTAATTTCAGAGGTTACATTGCAGCACGGATTGGCAGGGATTCAGATACCTGTACGTCTTAAATATTAATGAAAAATCAAATGAATAGAAATCCAATGAAAGGGTCGAGTAAAACCTGTTTGTGAATTTCTCAATCTGAGGTAAGTTTCTGATAAGAGCTCATTCTCTGGGTTTATTTTCAATAAACTGAAAGTCCAGCCTGAACGTCTGTCATTATTATCAAGCAAAAGTTCAACACATTTAATAAATAAATAATGGCTAAATTAAATTAAACCCATTTACTGAGCATTAACAAGTAAGACCTTCATTGTGTCACATTGTTAAAATAAGAAAAGATCATATTTATTGACCCAGAAGACAGACGACACATCACTAGCTTACATTTATTAAACATAATAACTCGAGGGCTGAAGGTCAGCTCATTGTCTCCAATGCGTTCTGTCTGCTTCATTCTCAGTCTATGTGTACCTGTGGTGTCGTCTCATCAGACCCAAAACAACCCATTCACACATTTTTTTTCTACCACACTGTCGTTGGTTGTCACATTTAAATAACTTCGGTTGAGTCTATAGATGTGGCGGGAGAGACAGAAGGCTGGTCTGAAGCAGACGTCCACCTGCGTACAGCTGTTTCCCATCCAGTCAACATCGGACGAAGGCTCTCAGGAAGCTAGCCACGGCTAACATCAGTGCTGAGGCTGCAGTAAGAGTCACTATGGAGTTCCAACCTACCTCACTCCCCTGAGGGAACACAGGAAAAGAGCAGCATTAGGAGTCTGAAGTGGCTTTCTGTCTTCTATAGATGAATCATTCAAGGTCTTTGAAAACAAAAGGTCCACATTTCAGGAAATCTAAAGCTCCCAAATCATCACAAGTGTTTTGTTTTGTTTTTCACCAAAATCTAATTAAATGCAAGAGTTATAAGCTGCTGTTTCTTGATACCCAGCATTTAAATTTGGGATGGGTAATGGCAGCCTGAGGGCCTTATCTGGACCGGGGGTGACCTTCTTCCGGGCCGCCAAAAACATCCTAAGAGCTGCTTTGGGTGAGTTTATAAAGTAAATAAATAAGAATTTATATTGAAGGTTTTTTCACATAATTTCAAGTCAAACCTATATATTTAGTATGCTCAGAGACCCTGTCTGCCATGAAGGATTTTAATACAAGTCCCCACTACAACACGCTGCACAAAGCTAAATATGAGAAGTTTACTGAAGTTGCAATAATATCAATTATGTTGTTGCAGTGCAGCTCGCTCAAGTGTTTTGTTTGCCTCAAATCTGTTTTATTCATATTTATTAAACAAGAGTACAGTGGTTATACATGCATTTGAGCAGGAAATGTGTTAAGTTACTTCACTATACGTTGGTTTAACAAACATTTTTTGGTAAGTGTGCAGCGCTATTCGGCCCACTGGTAGTGTCAACAAAAAACCGTGGCCCCTCCCATCATTTCAGTTGCCCATCCCTGATTTAAATACTCCAACCCCACTAGTTGTGACAACGACTTTGTTAAAACATCAATTAATTGTTTTGTGTTTCTGTTTGTGTGTAAGCCGAACAAAGAGTGATTTGTGAGCTTAGGATGTGCATAAACTTGTAGGACTCAAATATATTTTGATATGTAACATAAAAACTAAAAATCCATGTCATATACATTTTAACAAAACAAAATAAGGAAGAAAAGGTCACTATTTCAGATTTAAATATTTATTATACAATTAATAGAGATCCACAAAAAGATTTCCAGGATTGTCAGAGTGCAGAATGAAGTCTCACACTGCTAACTGTATATTTAGGGATGTTTAATAATTTGGGAGTTTCATAATAATAGTGTCATTATTGTAATGGTTTATGTTCCAAGAGATGCTGGTTGGCATCTTTCAAATCATTGTAAATGTTTATGTTTTAAATAAAGACAGTCCAGATGCATCTTTAATAGGTCAGAACTTATTGAGCTTTTCATACCAAAGCAAATCTAAAGTATTGTAACTATATACAGTATTAAAAAAAATTAAATTCTGAATATAAAGGAGATAAACTCATTTGGACCACTGCAAATTTTCATATGTCATAGGCTTTTTAATGTTTTTTTAATCTATCTAGAAAAGTAGTGTATTTCCTTTTTTTCTCAACAAATGACCTTTTTAAAATATTACATTTTCTCTGTTTCTTGAAATATTTTGTTATTTTTGTCAAACTGCCCACCCGGCCCACCACGATGACGCCTAACCTAAGTGTTAACCTCATTATTACAGTATTAACTGGAATATATCCTGTAATTTTCCTTTTTGTTCAACTTTAGATGCTCCCACATCCATAAAACATGCCCTGACCACAAAGCCTCCCTCTAAATATAAGTCAAAGATTTTGTTTAACCAAAATATCAACAGTCGATTGTCTATTTTTTCTTGAACAAAATGTTTATTTCACTTGTTCAATGAACATTTGTGATGAAATCATCTCATTCAGCCTCATAATTAAAACATGATTTATTTATTTTTAGTATTTATTTGTTTTTTAAGAAGCGTTGAACTCTCATGCTTGAACACTAATGTTGTATTTTTGAAACAGAAATAAAATCTTAATTTGCCGCTGTGCATCTCTGGAGTCTAACCGATTTGCTTCCTGCTCATAAAACATTGGATGCAGGCTGTATTAGTGTACTAATTAATTTCCAGAGAAACATTTTTTTTCTCCTAATACCTGAAATAATATAAAATAAAATAACACTCTGCGTTGCTCCATTGTGTGTGTATGTGTGTGTCTGTGTGTAATTTCGGCTGAACTAATGAGCCATTATGTGTGTATCATGCATCAGACAGTGGTGGGTTCCTCCCATACCTTGCTCTCTGGGACGCCAGCTCCGACAACCAGCACCAGACCACAGCCACAATTATAATCATTCCTATGAAGGGGATGGAGAGAACAGGGTGCTCAGACGGATGGATGAATCTCTGAGGAGGGAGCAAAAACAAACACAAACACCATGGGGATGAAGGGAAATGAACGAATGAATGAATGAACTGAGGAGGAGAAATAATAAACAGGAATACGAGGAGCATCGATGGCAGATACCACAAACAAAATCAATAAATTAAAAGCGGGATATGATCGATGGCTGCGGTTTTTAGGGGAAAGCTGCAATGAAGTGGGTTTTATTTCCCATTTAACAGCAACACATAGCTTATTAATGACACAAACATCGAATCAATGTGAGTATGTGTGCGCGGGCTTGTGTGGCATTTGTCGTCGGCGTGCGACAGTAGCAGGAAAAAGTGGGACACACAGCGTGAATGTAGCATATGAAGGCGGTTAATTCTCTCTATCCTCATTAAGCTGATCATTTGTTTTTACGACAACATCGTGTCGTCGGACGGGCCGCGAGGTCATGGACATTCAGAGAACAAGGACAGCGTCAGAGACAGGCAAGGGGGGACAGTTTGACATGACGCAGACACATCTGGCTGTTGTAGACAAAACACAGTTTTCTTTCAGCCTCCTCTATTTGGTTTTGGACAAAATTCTTTGTTTTTGCCAACCTATGTCCTAAATAGAAACTCTTTTTTTGGGGTTTTAATAATTGAATGAATCTACTGGCGTGGTTAAAGACACACATGAAAGCACTGATTATTACGACTCCTGTGCATCACAAGCTGAGTTTTTAGAAAGCAACACAAAAAATAAAAAGAAAAGCTATTTTGATGTCATGATGCTTAATTGCATCATGCAGTTCTCAGGTAATGCTAGAGTAATAGTTAACCTTTTTTAGATATTTTTTTTATACAAGAAGTATAATTTGAAACTTCCAGACTGACTTTATTCTGCATGATTTCACTAAAGTTTGCATTTAATAACCCATTATCCATTATTTTCCCTCATACCTGAATGTTTGCCTATAGATTTGTGTTTTTGTCCACCAACAGTATTTAAGCACAACCATCACAGAAAAAGTCAGGACACAGACAGTATTGGGGGAACACGTCCCCCCACACCAAACCACACAATAAATACAGATATGAGCTGACAGGTCGGGTCAGATCATATCAACATGTACCACTACACTATGGCACACAGAAGAAAAGTGAGCAACACACACACAGAATCCAACAATGTGAGGTTATGTGTTAGTTGGCTGCGTGTAAAAAACATGTCTTTATTCACTAAAACAAATATAATTGGAAAATTGTCAAAGAGACTGTTTAAATCTTTTGAAGTGGGGTTCTGTGGCTCTATGAATAATAAGTATCTTACCTATCACAGATACAGTAGCTTTGTTTGACCTCAGTTTGCAGAAATTTTAATAAATTTTGACTGAAATTACAGTGGTTCGTGCAAATGTTACAATACTTTGTAAACCTTTATGTTACTTTAAATTTAGAAATAGATGCTCAATCCAGCAAAAAAAAGGTCTAATATTCATGCAAGAAGTGCCCAGAGATGCACCAGAAGTGCTACAGCTAGCTGGTGTCGCTCTTTTTGTTCTTGAAAACTATTATAGTATACAATGTGAATAATGTTGCAATGCAAAACAAACTGGTCTCATTAGGATTAGCGGTTAGCTTGTCAATCAGGTCCAAATTAAACTCTTTTTCTCCAAACGGATGTCATTCGAAGAGTTATCTACAGCAGGTAAGATATTAACTGCTTATAACTGCTTATATATATATATATATATATATATATATTTAAAGGAAGAACATTTGCAGTTACAGTACATCAAATTGCAGCTCTTATGCCTAAATTAAATGATCCAAAAAGTTGATATAACTGATTAAAAATCCGGTTTTGCGATTTCTGTAACAAAATTTCGTTCATTGTAAAATAAAGCAACAACTTCCTCTCTGAAAGTACTGAGAGTTTTTAGTTTTGTTTAATTTGAAGTACATTGTAATCTCTTTTGTTTTGCAGTAACTAACTGTGTGTGAGTGACTACAGCAGGAGGCCCGTCGCACAGCTACACATGTTGACCTGGACAGTTGACATTTTATCTCTGCAGACTGCCCATGGCTGCTTTCACAGTCAGCTTTTCCCTTTTTTTAATTAGCCTTTTCTCCGTTAGCCTGTCAGTTGAATACATTAAAAATTGAAGAAGGGATTTGGGGTGAATTTGTTGCACAGATAGGGCTAAAGCCAAAGGCAATTTGATTAGGCCATTTAGACACTTTTTAATCCTTCAACTATAACTCTGACACAGAATGACTCCTGACTCAGGATCCTGAGGGAGCATTTCCCGACTTGGGGAAACTAATTTGCTTGAAAGTAACAGAAGTGAACGCAAGGCTTCACAACCAGGATACTTTGAGTTCATTATCCGAACCTAAACTTAGTAAAGCGTGAGCTGCGGCGGTGCAGTAATGAGCACTATTTTAGAGGCTTCATCAGCGACGCTGACACACCAGGGCCAGCCATCTGCCAAGAAACGGCGTCCGTGAGATCGTGTCACGTCTCTGAAGGGGAAGGTTATTAATATCCATACAACCACTGGAACATAACACCAGCAACGAGATGATTCCCACTGGGGCTGGATGTTTTCATGAATGGGGGCTCCCAGAGACCCTAACCCTTATGAACCCTGGTGAGCCCAGGGGTGGGCAGTCACAAAGTAAATTTAGTAGGGCTCAGTTAAAAAAAATCGATTTAATCGATCTGGATTGATTTTCGTTCAAATTTGGGACAATCGATTCATAAGTCATGAGATGGATTTTTCCCCATGGGTGTTGTGTGCGATGAAGCTGCGTGTTTCCATGTTGTGTATCACTCCTGTATAGGTTTACAGCCAGTTGACGGTCAGTGCTAACGTTAGCTCCTGACAACAAGTTGTCTGGGGCAAAATAAAAGAAACAAAAGAATCACTAACATTACAGCTGATTCTCAGCTGAACTTAAAGGCACCAGAGACCATGTGCAAACCTTTGCAAACCTTTTGTTTACTAAGATTTGCACTCGGACACGGTAGCAGGAAACAATGCTTCGAGCGGCTCGAAAACTACGGTGTGTAAAAATCTGACTGAAACTGTTCTCCTGTATAAATGTGTGAAACATGACAGTCTAACAAAATCATTTAGTTTTGTTACCAATGTTATTATTTAAAATTTAAGAAAGATAATGTAATTCACAGTGATAGAATGTTTTAGCTGAAGAACTCTTCTTTTCTTTCTTTCTTATTTTATTGAACAGAAGCAAACAAAAACGTTACAAATACACAGTTTTCATACACTCAAAAGAATGGGCAGAAGTATACACTTATATTAGCCCATCTCTTCTGCTGCAACCTTATTCCATCACTTCTTAGCGATCAAGAAAATTATTCTTAGTTTCTTAAAAAAACAAATGTATCCAACAACACTTTCTCTTGCAATTCCTTTTTAGTTTAAACCCTTTGAATCTTGGTAAAATTACAAATTACAAACTCCAATTTACAAATTTGCCCTTAATGTTTATAATTTCACCAATGCACCAAGTTTAGTAGAATTAGTTTCTATTTGCAGAATTAGTTCCTTTGAGAATGTCTTCTGTATCAAAGTAAATGTGTTACTGCTTGATATCCTTAACTAATTTAAAAATCAATCAAACTGAATCATGAATCATCGTGAATCATGAATCGAATCAAATCGATTTGGCAAATCTGAATCGATGCCCAGCCCTGCTTGAGAGTACTGTTCTTGAGAATTTGTACTTTACCTGTGTAGATTTTATTTAAAAACCTTCACTCCACCACATTTTAACAATAAAATCATTTTTACTTCCCTTTTTACTCAAACAGCTTTTGTTCGTTTGTGTAATTGGCATCTATTTTGTTCCAACAACACACTGTAAAATTATACACTGAACCTCTGTACGGTGGGTGGCGGTAAGAAGCTCAGTTGCAAGGAGAAGAAGAAGAAACATTTGTGTCTTACTGGTGTTGCCTGAGGTACGCACACTTTAGATCAGGCAGGTGGTACTGATGGCCACGCCTGCTGTTCAGAAGAACGACTCTCCACCAGAGCATCCATGGCCTTTTTTTTTTTACTTTTGTTCCAGGTGGTTGAAATAAAAAAAAACTAATTTGTATTGTTTAAAGTGTTTGCTGTGTTTGCCGTGGTCCAACTTAATTATGACCAACAAAATTCACTGTCCAACCTGAAAAAGCAGCAGGTCAAGGTATGTGAACAGTTATCGGCTTTTATTCTCTGTGTTCTGTTAAAATGTTTCTACCAAATAAACTTTGTTAAGCTGTTTTGTTTCTAGCTCATTGTAAAGGCCCTGTCACACTGTAACATTTTTAGATAACTTATGCCAACTTATGAAACTTTTTTGTCTAATTTGCTAATGAAAGTTATATATTTGATCAATTTGTTAGTATTATTTATTTATTTGTTTATTTATTTATTCATTTATTTATTTATGAAGAAGAGGTGGGATAATATAAGTTACCAATNGGGATATTATCAGTTGTTATTTTAGTGGAAATGAACAGAGTGGGGCTTTGAACCGACAACCCACAGGTTGCAGATTTTGTAAAATGATGTTGTTGATGGAATTTTATTACCGTTCTTGTTCATTCTGATTAAGAAAAGAAAGTACTTTCACATCAAAAACAAGATGGCCCCTGCACCTTTTTTGTTCATTAAGGTTTTTTTAGGTCATTTTTTAAACTGTTGATTTTTAACTAAAACATGTTTCATCTGCCAGTTTTATTTCCCTCCTGTTTTAAATTCAAACACACTGCTTTTATGTAAAGTGTGCAGCTGTGGTCACTGACATGAATAATCCTGATGAAGTTGTGTTCTGTAATCCGAGCTGATGAAAGACTCATTCTGAGGTAAACACTGCAGGTTTGCTGTTTCTTTGCTGTTTGTCATGATGTTGTGACTCAGCCCTCGTTGACACCAGCTGACAACATTGATGAAGAAGTGGGAGGTAAGAATAACTGTGACACGCAGAAGGCAGGATACTCAGGGTGGATTACAGCGGGTGTCCCCAAGTTAATCTGCCACCGTGTCAGGTGATACTTAAAAATATGTTTCTATGTGTGTGTTTGTTTGTTTGTTTGTTTGTTTGTCTTTTTGATATTTTAGCCGTTTTCCAGTAAACAGAGTCAAATAAACTTACTTCAAATGTACATTTTCTAATCTAAACAGGGATTACAGTCATTTGAACTGAGTCAGCGTCTGTCAGAAAACTCTGTGAAATTCCAGATGTCAGCTGTATGAAAATGAGTTGGCTTCAGGACAAAGTATTCACCTTTCTACTTTTACTAATGACACATCCTGAGCAGTAACACTGAGATCTGACACACTCACCAGATTATTCTTCAGTGATACTGAGTACATCTTAACAAATAAACATGTCTTATCCACTGTGGCTCTGAGATGCAATGTACAACAGCTGTAGAAAAAATCTCGAAAATCACTACCTTTTTTTTCAGAAAACACAACCGCATGATAAAAATAGAGACAAAATATCTCTACATTTTACACAACATATAAATTGTACAATGTACAACTACATTTTGTGGATTTATTTTTAAAAATGTCTGTAGTGTTTAATGTTTTTTTTTTTCAGCTGGGCTTTAATATACTTTAAAAGTGTCCAGCTCCAAATGTGAATCATAATGTTTCAATAATCAACGTTAGATCTCACAATTAAAATAGGGCACCATATGTGTCTTGTACAGGTAATATCCTGTCTACTCATGCTTTGGTGTTTTAACAAATCGTTTCCTCTCATCCATGTAAAAAGAACAATTCATTTAATCTAGGCTCATTATAAAAGCAGCCTCAAAAATATGTACTTACAAAACATTACAGCATGATACAAGCCATTATGTTTTCCAAATGATGTAGAAAAAGACAAACAGGATTATAATGAACAAAGCAGAGAAGACATTTTAAATTAAAGTCTATATTAAATCTATGTAGAGAGAGAACTGATTTGGATTTTTCTTTGTAAATGTCTTCTTCAATGGTCCTCTAGTTGCTTTTTCACATTTTTTTAATAACTTGGACATTATATATCCTTGAGCTCAGTTAAAGGTTGTTTCTTTTGTCCTACAGGGAGAAGGTGGTCTGTTTAATCAGGGTGTGGCCCCAATAAGATTTCCAATCAAGATACTAATCTTGAGGAAGGCCTAAGGAGAGGATTGTTGATTATTAAAGTTCTTGAATTACATAAGGAGCTGGAATGTACATTTACAGTCTTATTTGATTCTCAGCACCCCAGAGCAGTTATATGTATACTGTATATATA
>NW_013952564.1:518131-524270 GCF_001266775.1 Austrofundulus limnaeus | reverse complement strand
GTGTGTGTGTGTGTGTGTGTGTGTGTGTGTGTGTGTGTGTGTCAAAAAAATTAATACAAACATTCGCTTCTAGTCTTCACGTTTCCAGATATTCCAACAATTTATTTAAAGTTGCATTCTGAATCTAAAGCTTGCATTGTGACAACACTGGTCCAAACAGGGCTCTGTTATTTCTCACCTGAGCCCCCCCTGACAGCTTCTCCAGCTCTGCCTTGCAGCGCTGCAGCTCCTCCTCCAGCTCCGCCCTCTCTCTCTGACTGCTGTCGTACAGAATCTGCAGCTGCTTCAGCTCCATCTTCAAACCATCACACTGGACCACAAAAACATCAAACACTCAATTTGTTTGGATTAAAAAGAGAAAACTTTGTGTCCTAAACTGGTCAATCCCATCAGATCTTGGTTTTGCTCTGTTTCTAAAGCCTCCTACCTCCCTCTGCACCTTGAAGGCCTTCTCCTCGGCCTGCTTCAGCTGGTCTCTCAGAGACAGGATCTCACCGATGCCTCCGTTCCAGCTCGTGGGCGTCACCGGCTTCCCGTCAAACGAGATGTTCTTCTGGATGGAGGCGTCCACCAGGTGACAGTTCTCAGACTGAGCCATGGTCATGTAGGTTTCTGTCATCACCTCATCGGAGGTCACCTTCGTCTCCCCGACCTCTGTGCCCTCCACCGTGTCTTCCTCTTTCAGTGACAGGTAGACGCTGGAGCTGCACGGTGCAGAATGAAAAATACTTTCAGAGCTTCCATGTTTTTATCACAACAATATTTTCAATTGATCGTTTTTTTTATTTACATTTACCACCAAAAGGTGAAAATCTGTGTTAGTGTGTGCATGTGTGTGTGTTTGTCTGATAGCAAAATGTCTCATAACACTCTGGACAGATTCTAATGAAACATTAGAAAAGTAATCACTGGTCATTCAACACGGCTCCCACATCTGATTAACCTTAGTCAACACAAAAATGATAATAATTCTGTTTTACAGATATTAAACTAAGATTTAATTTGGTAGTAGATGAGATGGGAATCAGTCACAACACACGCTTCACACATAGCAGATGTGTGGGTCAGATCTGGTGTTGAGCTGGCTCATTGCTGGTTTGTCAGTGCTTTGTCAACTGGACGTGGGCCAGGTCTGGCACTGATGACACTGTTTTTAAAATGGCATGCCACAACTGGCCCAGATGCAGTTTGGTTTAAATTTTTATTTTAAATGTGAAGGGGACACTTCTCCTTCACAACAAATGATGGTGACATCTATAGACTATTTGTCCTCTTCTCTAAAAAGTCACGTGATCATCTTTAATTTGATGTTTACAAAAACATCAACAAGGAACAAGATTCTTCAATTTTAAAGCCACTACCTTTTATAAATATTTAAAAAAAACTATTTTATTGGCTTGTTTATGTATAGTGAACAAAAACAGTAATTATAAACACCTAAAATTAGAAATAAAAAGACTAAGGAAAGCACAGTTACAAACTACATCTGCTGTAGCATTATCCCAAACTATTACTTTATTTGTTTTTTCATTCCATATTAATTTCAATAATATGTTTTTGGTCTGTGAGGGAAAACTGGAGTATCTGAAGAAAACCCATTCATGCACAAGGAGAACGTGTTGATACAAACCAAAAAGGTCTCAGGCTGGGATTTTATCTAGCAACCTTCTTGCTGAGAGGCAACATTTTGCTCTATCAACTATGGCTCTGTGCTGCCTAATTTATTTATATTTATAATTAAAATGTATTTATGCATATAACCGCCTGAGAATCTCCATCTTATTGTTGAGGACATTGATTTAAGACAGGTTGTCCTTATTCAGAGTGATTAGATTTAAAGCTTTATTTTTAATTTTAAACAAAATATACATTCATATTTTCTACTCATAATAAAAAAACAATGTTTGTTTTTATATTATGAGGTTCTGCTGATAATAAATAGCTCCAAATTGGAAAATGAGGTTTGGTTTATGTTGCCCAAATCCATCAATGCCACAACTGGCCCAGTTGTGGTAGGAATATGTGGTGCCGGCCCATGCATGGATAACCTCTGGCAAACCACATCTGGGCCACCAAAGGGTGGTCGTTCTTTGAGGTATCTGGGCTGAGCGGTAGTGCCTTGTGTGGGCCAGAATTGAGCCAGACGAGTTTTGCTCCGTGGGTTTGACTGCAAATAAATCGCCCAAAAACTTGCAGGCACAGATGACGGTCATTTTGAGGCTTGCTCGAAAAACAGCTCCGACTTCAAAGTTTCTCAACATGAGACAGTTTTAAAAACCTGGCATGAAAGGCAGGGGATAATGTGCATTTCTTTAAGCCGGTCTTTTAATAAATCTCTAAACAATTTCAGCTCACGCCAAACGTTGTCAGCGCCCGTAAAGAGCCGGTTGTGTCATGTTACATGTTTACTGCGGCAATTAAACAGGTGGTCGGTATTTTTTACATGACATGTGGCTGTGATGGGGAGGGGGCTGTATTCCAAAGGGTATCCCCGCCTCCCCCCACCACCACGGCAGTGATCAAATGAACACAGCGGATGGGTGAGCAGCCGTTGACCTCTCACCATGTCCTCTGTCTCTGCAGCAGCTGCAGCCTCTCAGAGAGACGTCTGTTGTCCTCCTTCAGGGTCTGACACTCCTCCCTCAGCATGCGGCACTCCTCCTTCAGCAGGTCCACGTCACCTGACAGAACCCAGACGAAGATATCTAAAGGTTCGCGTGTTTGTTTACAGATTTAATATCTCACATATGTTCACTCTTCTGTTAAACATGCTTTACTGCCTCCCAAAAAACAACACGGTTTTTTGCTTACACCCAGCATTGCTGCAGGACTTTTTGCGTCATCTTCCCTCTAAAATATATTCTGTTTTACCTCTTGTCTCTTTAAACGATCCTCCCAAAAGACCCAATTTGCTCTGAGTTGTCAAAAAAAGGAAGGTGTAGAGCACGACAGCTGTTCACTTGTTGTTTTAAGGCATGACAAGCTAGCCACAAGGCAGATTTTATGCAAATATGTCAAAACAAATGGAAAACAATTGAAACTTTTGAGACAATTGAAGCCCTGCTCTCTATTGGGAAACAAGAAAATCCCTTTGTTTATCTTTTATTTTCTTTTATTTTTTTTTTGGCCTTCATAATTTTCAGACATATTACATGTCCCAATAAAAACAGATTTTAAAAACAAAAAAGCAAGATTATGAGATATTTACTTGGTGCTTGGTCGTGAAGGAAAATATCTAATAAGGAATCAAAATCCACTTTTTTCTCATATTGATGGTAATATTGTCTTCAAATACAAAATTTGGCAAGCTAATTTTGTAAACAGCTGCCAACGACCACGTGTGTGTGCCAGGTTTTGTCAGACCAAACACGGGCAGCTTGAATAAAACCCAATAATTTCATGACAGACCAAAACAAAAAGTGGATGTGGTAGCAAATCAGACGAGGAAACAAAAAACTCAAGGAGACATGGAGGAGGACCAGACTGTGGATGGATATCACAATGCCAGACTGCTGGTGAGGTGCGGACTAAATGGCCAAAGTGGAGACACCTGAGCTAAATGCCAGCTGGGAACAGGTGAGAGTGGGCGTGGCAGGAGCTGAGGAGCAAAACCAGAAACTTTGAAACTAATGGAAGTGACTGAAAAAAGGGTCAACAATAGTGACGTCCATGAAAGAGCTGTGATGGTTTTGATGTATTTATGCTCAGATGTGTTTAATAAAGTACAGTGAAAATCTTTTGTTTACAGTACGTGCGTATACCTGCATTACAGAAATGCATGTCAACACACCTGGAAAATTACTGGCGCAAACTGTTTCAGACTGCGCCATCAATTAAAGTTCAGATTAGTGTATGATGTATGTTTTATTTCATACTGTGCAAAAAGTATGTTTACTATTCGATGCAGGCCAGATGGAATGTTTCTACTTGTGGATTTAGCATATTTAAAGCAAATATGGAGGTGCACCAGTTTTAAAAATGTGTTTTTTACCATGCTAACATCTGTTCATTAAATTAGACTAGAGGAAACATCTGGTTTAAAAATAAATAAATTAGGAAGAAACAAGCAGTGTGTGTCAATCTTTTACTGTCAACTATTACTTTTCAGATAATATCAAGTTTGATTTGTATAATAACGACGTTTAAATCCCTTTTTTTCCCTTTTTTATATTCTTAAAGGGGCAATATCATGTAAAATCAGCTTTTTTGAGTTTTATATCATGTTATAATGTTATACTCTCATAAAAAAACACGCCCAAAGCCTTACTTTGACTCATTCATGCATGTTTGAGAAATCCTGCAGCGTTTTTAGGAAGACATGCTGAGGAGCAAAACGACAGGTGGGGACTAGAAACACCTTTTGGTACCAGGAACACCCCTGGGACATGTCTTTAAGCCGAACTTCCTCATGGCGGAGCACCTCTCCCTACACGCCCCGCCCATGACTCCTGCAGGGTCTCGGGTGAAAGTGAAACCTAACTGTCTGCTGAGCTCTCAACATTAGTTCTCACTGAGTGAAGCTCTTTCAGATTCAAAATACCTTTGAGGAAATGTATTTTCAGATGCCAAGTAAACTGCATCATTGCACACACATACACCCCCGAATCCCACCTCCCACGATGAAATGGGCAGGACAGAAGCAGAAGGTGGTTCTTAAAGAGACAGAGGCCAATTTCAAGGCGTTTAGAAGAGGAAGTGATGAGAAGATAAGTTTATTTTCTATTTAAACATAAAAACAGCATTTTAATAACAGCTAAAGGTGACATTGATACTTTATTATGGTATAATATTTAAATGTATGCCTGAGAAACACATAATGTTGGCCCTTTAAAAAAACACACTAAAACATGACAATTCCTTGTTTTGTTGCAGCTCAGCTGTTGAAATCTGGTAAAATTATGTGTTGGAAAACTGTGTTCCTCTCTGATCTCATGATGCTGGTATCAGAGTTTTACACACACACACACACACACACACGCACGCACGCACGCACGCACGCACGCACGCACACACACACACACACACTATGCGGCACTCAGCAGTCACAGTTGTAATTATTGCAGCCTGTGGATGATTTATGTTCCTGACAGCAGGATGCTAACATGATGTGAGGGAAGAAGACCATTCATAACCTTCTGTTTGGTTTTTGTAATCTCAGCCTCAGTGACAGATTGTAGGTAATTTGTTTGAGCAGCATGTTGGATTAATTCAATAAACTGAGCAGAAGCATAAATCTTTGTCATTACGCTTTGTGTTCATTGTTCGTTCATTCTTGTTTGGACACAGATGTTTATTTGAGGAGAAACGACTCGTCTCAGTGTTTCACCTTTTCTCCCTGACATCAGGTGTGTGTTTGTTTTATCCTTCGTGTCTCACCCTCTCTCCTCTCGGCCTCCCTGCGCTGGCTCTTCATGCTGATCTCTGCCCTCAGCGTGGTGATCTCCAGCTCGTACTCCTGGGTCTCCTCGGTGAGACGCTCCAGCTCTGCCCGCCGGCGACACAGCTCCTCCTGCAGCGAGGCGATGTCGTTCTCCCGCTCGGCGGCAGCCTCCTCCGCCGTCTGCTGCAGCAGGAGCACCTCCTCCTGGGCCGCGCGCAGCTCCTCCTGGGCCTCGGCCAGCTCGCTCTCCTTCTCCTCCTCCAGGCTGTTCATCTCCTCCTGCACAGAGCGCAGCTGGGCTGCGGCGGAAAGAGGAGGAGGTGAGCCGCTCCTTTATGGGAGGTGTGTGTGAGAGACTGCAGAGTCAACCTGAGTTTAATGTGTGTTTATGTGTGATCTCACCTGAGGTTCTGCAGGAGTGGGCCTGTGTGGGTTTAGCTGTGTGGGTGGTGTGTTCTTGTGTGAGCCATACTTTGTGTGTTTTGGTGTTTGAAAGAGGAGCTGATGTAACTGAAGGCAACAAATCTGTTTTGGGGTTTTTTTTCTTCAGGAAAAAGTTACATTTATTAGTTTGATTATCTAAAGAAGGGATGACTTTGTAAGGAATACCTCCAACATAACTTCTCATATTTAACCTAATTAATATCGACTAATATTAATATAGTTAATATACGAGGAAACGGGTTCTTTGCGATTTTAAATACTAATAATAATAACCATCACCTTTATTATGACCAAGACTTTGACAATGAGTATCGT
>NW_013952564.1:503213-515496 GCF_001266775.1 Austrofundulus limnaeus | reverse complement strand
GAAAGAAAGAAAGAAAGAAAGAAAGAAAGAAAGAAAGAAAGAAAGAAAGAAAGAAAGAAAGAAAGAAAGAAAGAAAGAAAGAAAGAAAGATGTTTTGTGTAGGTGTAAATAGTTGTTACGCAATTTCTTTTCAACAAATAAAAGCCTAACATTACTTTTAGGAAAAGCTCATCACCATCTCCTTTTTATGCCAAAGTTTGACACTATTTTGGTCAAATCATGAACATAATGTTATGTACCATTACGTGCAACATTGCAAGACCTTATTGCCACTCTTAGCTGCTATTAACCCTGATTTTTGCTCAACGTCTGTGAAACAAACAAAAAGTATTTTCTGTAGCCATTTTTGTGTTTGCTAAGATGAATTAGTTGTGGTGGACATCTTGAATTGTATCGATGCCAAAACCTGATCAGCTGTAGACGTAAATCTAATGAATTTCTGATAAAAATGCATTCATCAAATATTTTGTTAATAACAAACAAGCACATCCACATCCTGTATTATAATAAAATCAAATTGTATATTTGAAGTTAATTTACTGCATGAAGGAAAAATATTGTATTTAACCAAAATATTTCTGCCTCCCACAGAATAGCAACATGACATGTATAATATATTCCATATAAACAGCAAATGTTTAACTTAGAAGTAGAAACCACTGTTGTTCAATAGTTTTTAACCCAGTTTGACTGAGTGTATTTCTCTCTAATCTGATGGCAGTTTAAGCCCTTTTATTTTCATCATACACAAAATAATGTATCTCTTAAAACTTATTATTCAGGAAATGATGATTTTTAGTTGGCTGTCGCAGGAAATACATGACATAAATCAATCAAACAATTGATCGAGGATTTGAGTTCAAATTTCATCCATTTTGTGAATAGTTTCAGTCTTGGAATAATATTTCAGCTCTGATGTGACTCACTGTCAACGGCTAAAACAAAACCAAAATTTATATAAAGACACAGCAGAGAATAACATAGAATTCATCCTATCAGATCACCCATTTTAATAATAATAGTTACATAAATACTTTGTTGAGGTTGGTTTTGTGTCGATACCTTGTAGATTCTGGATCTGGCGCGTGAAGGCCTCGGCTTGATGTGCGCTGGACAGACGCTCGTCCTCCAGCAGACCTGCAAACGTGGGACGAAGAAAGACAAAGAAAGATGTGGAGGGTAAAATCTCATTGTTGAACTGTTGAAACTTGAAGTATGATAGATTGAATTAAAGAGGCAATATCATATAAAATCAACTTTTTTGAGTTTAATATCCTGTTATAATGTTAAACTCTCATAAAAAACACACCCATAGCCTTGCTTTGACTCATTCATGCATGTTTGAGAAATCCTGCAGCGTTTTAAGGCAGCCATGCTGAGGAGCAAAACGACAGGTGGGGACCAGGAACGTCTTTTGGGACCAGAAACGCCCCTGGGACGTATCTTTAAGCTGAACTTCCTCATCACGGAGCACACCTCCCCACCCCCCACACCCCACCCATGACTCCTGCAGGCTCTCGGCAGTAACAGAGCAAACGAGTGAAACTGAAACTGTCTGCTGAGCTCGTTCTCACTCAGTGAAGCTCTTTTCAGATTCAAGATACCTTTGAGGAAATGTATTTTCAGATGCCAAGTAAACTGCATCATTGCACACACATACACCCCCGAATCCCACCTCCCACGATGAAATGGGCAGGACAGAAGCGGAAGGTGGTTCTTAAAGAGACAGAGGCCAATTTCAAGGCGTTTAGAAGAGGAAGTGATGAGAAAGAAGATCTAAAGGTGACATAGATACTTTATTATGGTATAGTATTTAAATATATGCCTGAGAAACACATAATATTGCCCCTTTAATAACTATAGTTCTTTAAAAAAAACTTTGGTATATTTGTGGTAATTGCAAAGAACAATGTAAATTATAATATACTTGCAAATAAGACAGTTTCATTTTAACTGATGGATCATAAGACCTCCTTTTTCAGGCTTCTGTTTAGGGTCATGGAGCCACATCAGTTGTAAGACTCTGGAGCCTCCAAGAGGCTGATTGGCTTGTGGTCTGAATCTGATCTGATTTGTTTGTTTTGGGCCACAACCCCTGCAGATCCACTGAGCTCTGCTGGACCTGCGACCTTTCTTCATTTCTTATTTTTCTTTATTTCTATTTTAATAAACCGCCACAAAAGACATTTGCCTTGTTTGGCTTCTGAGTCCAGCATTATACCATACCATACCATACCATACCATACCATACCATACCATACCATCTTTATTTATAGAGCACTTTAAACACCCACAGGACCAAAGTGCTGTTCACATAATAAAACATGCATACATTCATAAAACCAATAAAAATCAATAAAAATTACAATAAAACAATAAAAACAACACTACAAATTGTTCTCAAAGGCCAGAGAGAAAAGATGAGTTTTAAGAAGAGATTTAAAAACAGACAGGGACCATGCCTGTCTGATGTCCAGCGGAAGGCCGTTCCAAAATTTAGGAGCTGCCACAGAGAAAGCACGGTCACCTCTAAGCTTACGCTTTGTCTTGGGCACAGTCAGGAGCAGCTGATCAGCTGACCTGAGGGATCGAGAGGGCCTATAGGGTTGTAGAAGATCTGACAGATAAGGCGGAGCAAGACCATTAAGAGCTTTAAAAGCAAATAACAAAACTTTAAAACGAATCCTGAAATGTACAGGCAGCCAGTGAAGGGAGGCTAAAACAGGAGAAACGTGATCAAACTTTCGTGTACCAGTTAAAAGATGTGCAGCGGCATTTTGTACCCTCTGTAGCTGTGAGATACAGGACTCACTGATGCCAGTATCAAGTGTGTTACAGTAGTCCAGCCGAGTGGTAACAAAAGCGTGGACTACTGTCTCAAAGTGTTTCATGGAAAGAATTGGCTTTATTTTAGCGAGCTGCCTCAGATGGTAAAAACCAGATTTTACTACTGTTCTGATGTGGTTCTAACTTAAGTCCAGCATCAACTTTTATGCCTAGATTACTAATCAAAGGCTTGATGTACTGGAACAGTGAACCAACATCCATTATTATTATTATTTCAGAAATCCCACCATCAAATTTGTTTTAAGAAGATTTCTCAGTCTTTTACTTCCTTGGTTTCCAGATTAAAGCTCTTCTTTCTTTTTCTTTTGGCTGCCATTTACACAGCTTATACTTTGCTGCTATTCTTAGGTTTTTTATTTGTTGTTTGGCCTTTATTAGTATGCGTTATGCCAACTAATTTCTTCAGGCAGATTCACTGGTGGCTTCACCGCAACAACTGTTAGCTGAGGACAGAAAATACAGAAATCAGACGTATGAGTCTGTCATTTCTCCAAGGATTAGTTAAACTAAAAAAAGATTAAAATGTTATTTGTGGTTCATAATAAAGACAAATTAATCATCAGTGCCTGAACATTTTTATAGTTTTTGACGGTATCGTGTTAGGTCGAGGTTATAGGTTTTTTGTTTTGTTTTTGCGCCATCTCAACACCATTTTTAGAACATGTCTAAACCTTTTTAGTTATCCACAGAGTCCAATATTATTCAGTTTGGCCTTTTTATTTTAAACTAAGCTGCTTCTTCATGTTAAAATATATAAAATATGCATCTGCTTTAAAGCTGCTCCAAACCTCTACTTTGGCAACAAATTGAAATCGCTTCAGACTCTTTGATCTTAGGTTCATGTTGAGATTAGGGTTCTGCTCTGTGAATATTTTTTTTTCTTCTGACAGATCTTTACAGTTACGTCGAAGACGAGAGCTGTTGTCATGGAAAACAGGATCTGATGACGCGGCCGCACAGCTAATCCCAGGTTTGTACCGTGCTCTCGCTGCTACAACTGTCTGCATGTTTTCTGGCTTCAGCCTGCTCTGCTAACAAACACTGGTGCTGTGGTTTTGATTGTGACTGTTCACTCAAAGTGAATAGATGTATTTCTTGTGGGTTTTTCCACCACTAAACACAGAGAAGGCCTGATTATGTTTACGCAACAGTAAACACAAAATATGCCGGGTGGATTATACAGCGTCACCTACTAACGTAGTGTTCTCTTTCATAGCATTCGTTTTGTGTCTTACATTGGGAACGCCTTCGGTGTGATCTCATCAGAAGCTCATATTATATTGCGCCAGCCAATTGGCTGGAAATCAGCCTGTCAGTGACAAGGAGGGCCACAACCCTCCCCCATATATAGGGCTGTTCCTACACTGGCAGGTTATTCAAAAATCTCTTCTCGCAACGAGCAGAAGTTCCACCAGCTCGCTCCAGGTACTGCCTCTTCTCAGAGCCTAGCTAAACTGTCCATTGACTCGTGCACAAGAGCGGTCGCTGGGCGCTTTGCTCTGGGTTAGCACAGCACCGCACAGAGTGTCTGGTTATCGGTAGCAATACCGTCAAAAAAAAGTAGCAATACTTATAAGTAGCAATACTTAAAGAAATAAAATTTTAAAAAGTAGCAATACTTTTAACTGTTTGAGCTATCCCAACGGGAAGTCACAATGCTCTCCCAAGCCTAGACTTACCTGGTTAGCCTAGCTGTCACCAGCTAACATAGATTCAGTCATCTCCCTGGAACATGGAGGTCGCGGGGGCTTCAGCAAAACCATTGGAGGGCCCACAGCCACGGGACTGCCCGTGTGGCAATAAAATATCAAGCTGGGACACCCACCAAACCTGTGTGGTGTGCCTCGGCTTGAAACGCCCAAGCATCCCTTGAGTCGGCGGAGGAGTGTGCGCACTGCAGTCGGTTCTCCCTCAAGGTGCTCCGTCGCCGTCTGGCCCGTCAGTTGACACTGTCCAGCAGGGACTCAGTGATGGCTTCAACACCTCCCTAACAGGACCCAGCTGACTTGGTGGTTTCCCAGGTCTCTGAACCAGAAGCTGGAACAAGTTGGGGCGACTTGCTTGAAAGTGCAGGCCCGCTTCCATCCGCAACAATGGAGCAGGCTCTCACTTCGAGCTCGCTGGATTACTTGGCAGGAGGCGAGCTCTCCGATGGCTCGGAGCTCCCTTTCTCAGACGACGAGGAGGATTATGATCCGTCTGCCCAGCAGTCAGGACGGGTTGCAAAATCTGCTCTTTCTGATGTGGGCCGACCCAGTCATGAAGACTCATCATTGTCAGAGCTGGATTTAGACCTGCATGACGTGTGTAAATGCGCCGTTGCAAAGCTCGACATCCAGTGGCCTGAGGTCCAAGCTGAGGCGGTCTGTTCACGTTTCGATGGAAAGAAGCTGCCAAAAGCAAAGAAAACAGGCAAACAGCTCCTGCCGTTTTCCCCTGAGCTGCTGGAAGAATTGTCCATCTCCTGGCGCAGCAAGCCTTTCAAGGAGAAGCACCCAGTGGCAGGCAGTTCTGTGCTGGACTGTGTGGACATGGAAAAATGCGGTCTCCGCCAAATGCCTTCAGTCGAGCCTGCGGTTGCGACGCACCTGCACCCAAAGACTTCCACGTCGGCAGGTGGCCCCGCTCTCCCCTCCAGAGCAGACCGTTTTCAGTCCAGCCTGACGGAAAAGTCTTATAAAGTGGCTGTGCTCTCAATCCGGGCTCTGAATGCTTCCTCCAGGCTCATGGCGTATCAGGCGGAGCTAGAGGAGCAGATGACCGCCTCATCAGATGCTGCTCTGTGGGACAAAGTCTGCATCATCACGGATCACTGTCTCCAGCTGCACAAAGTGGCGATCCAGGCTATGGGCAGAACCAAGGGGCTGATGGTTCTGCAAGAGCGGGCCAGGTGGTTGAATCTCACCACTCTCTCCACAAAAAAGAAGGAGGACCTCCTCGACACTCCCATCTTTCCGCAGGGTCTGTTCGGCTCCACGGTCACCTCGATGCAAAAGAGGTGGGAGGAAAAGAAAAGGCTCTACTACGACTAGGCTCTGAAGCTATGTCTCCCCAGGCGTCCATTTGCCTCCACCACCGCAGCTCCACCACCTCAGCATCAAACCTTCACTCAGGCCGCGGCACRCTTGCCCCCCACCTTTAGGATCCCAAAACTGCCAAAGGTCCAGGGAGCCCCACAAGTGCCGCAAAAACCCTCCAAAGTCTCGTGGCAGAGGAAGCCCGAGGGCCCCCGCCCCAACCAACCACCGCCACCCACCTCCACAACAGATGCCTCCCTGACAGGATGGGGAGGTATTTGTGAAGGGAAAACTGTGAATGGGTCTTGGAGCCCAAAAATGCAGTCATTCTACATAAATTATTTGGAACTGCTGGCTGTTAAGCTAATATTAAAACACTTTCTTCCTCTCCTGGAAGGACACCGTGTGTTGGTCAGAACAGACAACACCACTGTTGTGGCTTATATCAACAGGCAGGGGGCCTGAGATCACTGAGGCTTCATACACTGGCCCACAAACTGATCATCTGGAGCAGCAGACATTTCCTGTCTCTGAGGGCCACTCATGTTCCTGGAGTGCTGAACTGTGGAGAAGATCTTCTCTCCAGGGGGAAACCTCTGTATGCAGAGTGGAAACTCCACCCAGATGTGGTCAGGCTGGTCTGGGAGAGGTTTGGACAGCCATTAGTGGACCTCTTTGCCTCACAAGAGAACAATCAGTGCCCCCTGTTCTTCTCCCTGCACAGCCAGAATGCACCACTGGGGGTGGACACACTCGCCCACAGGTGGCCTTGGGTCCTGCTTTATGCTTTTCCTCCCATAGCTCTCATCTCACCAACGTTGGCAAGAGTGAGGTCAGAGGGCCTCTCAATGATTCTCATTGCACCTCACTGGCCATCAAAACACTAGTTAGCAGAGATAACTCAGCTTCTCTGGGAGGAGCCTTGGCCTCTGCCAGCCCGCAAAGACCTGCTGTCTCAGGCGCAGGGGCAAATCTTTCACCCCCACCCAGAAAGGCTGGCTCTGTGGGCCTGGCCCGTGAGTGGTTCAACCTTCAATCCATGGGGTTCCCACAGAATGTAACTGAGGCCATACAGAATGCATGGGCACCTGCAACAAGATTTCTGTATGAGTGCAAATGGTCCATTTTTGAGAAATGGTGCACCGACTCTCAGGAGATTCCTTATCAGTGTTCTGTAGCTGTCATTTTGTCTTTCTTACAGAACCTGATTGATAAGGGAAAAGCTTTTTCCACTATCAAAGTTTATTTTGTGGCTATTTCAGCCTGCCACATAGGCTTCTAGGGAAAAACAGCTGGCCAACATCCTTTTGTAAGCTGGTTTATGAAGGGGGCTCGCAGAAAACTGCCTGTCTCAAAACCTACCTTCCTCTGGTACTGCAGGCCCTCCATACTTTGCCCTTTGAGCCTCTGGATCAGGTGGAATTAAAGTTGGTAGCGCTGAAAACAGCACTTTTGCTGGCTCTTGTCTCTACTAAGCGTGTGGGTGAAATTCATGCTTTATCAGTTCACCCATCCTGCACACAATTCTCTCTGGACAATTCTAAGGTGACCCTGCTCCCAAACCCTGCTTTTGAGCATAAGGTGTTGGGTTCTTACTCTCCTATTGAGTTAGTGGCTTTTAATCCTCCTCCGTTCTCTTCTGAGGAGCAGGTGAGGCTACCTAAACTCTGCCCAGTACGTGCTTTACGTATCTGCATGGACAGGACAAAACAGGTCAGGAGAAGTGACCAACTGTTTGTCTCTTGGGCTAAAAATAAGTGCGGGAAACTGGTAACAAAACAGCAGTTTTCCCACTGGATCACTGGTGCGATTGCCTTAGCATATAGTTCAAATGGGCTGCAGCCTCCTGAGGGCCTGCGTGCCCATTCCACCAGGGGCTTAAGCTCTTCATGGGCTCTGCTTAAAGGGGTGTCCCTTCAGGAAATTTGTGCCACAGCAAGCTGGGCTTCTCTTCACACGTTTGCTCGGCTTTATAAAACTGATGTCACAGCATCATCGCTGGCTCATTCAGTTCTGAGTGTAGCACCAAGTGCACAGAAGAAGTAATGCTCCAAACAGCTGGCATGTAGTGAAGTCTGCTGAGCAATACAGGAGTCAGTATATTTTTGTTCCCAATGTGAGACACGAAACGAATGCTATGAAAGAGAACTTTAGGTTACTGTCGTAGCCCCGGTTCTCTGAGTAGCATGAGTCTCACCAAGTCACCCTCCTTGCTCTAATGTTGCGAGGAAGAGGTGATAATCTTTTTGAATAACCTGTCAGTGCAGGAACAGCCCTATATATAGGGGGAGGATCGTGGCCCTCCTTGTCACTGACATGCTGATTTCCAGCCAATCCTGGCTGGCGTAATGTAATATGAGCTTCTGATGAGATCACGCCGAAGGCGTTCCCAATGTGAGACACTCACTCATGCTAATCAGAGAACCGGGGTTACGACAGTAACCTAAAGTTATCATGCTTTCATAAAGTGTCACAATGCTCAAAGCTTCGTCACACTTCCTGTAACTTAACATCTGCTCCTACAAATGTCACTTAACTAGTCTAGTATTTTGGTTTAGGTTCACTTATATGAAAAAACGACACTCAACGAGGTGACAAAATACAGCTTGTCAAGCTCAGGAAAGCTGCACAGTTTCTTCTTTTAGACCTGAGCACAAAAAACAAGTCTGTTCTCCAAGGAGCGCACATCTCATACAGAAACTAAAAGCTCAGCATCGTTCAGCGGACCGTTCCCACAAATTGCCTGACCAGTAGGGATTTCTCATTGGGCCTTACTGGACTCTCAGTCTAGAAGCTTCTCTCAGCAGGAACAAAGTTGTCCCGAGGAATGCCGCACCGCTGCCAGACTGAGCTCATCACACGCTCAAATACACACAGTCATAAACACACGCTGAGCTCAGTGCGGCCTCATAACTACGGCCTTATTCACAGCCAGAGGCCAGAGGCAATAATCATTTCTAAGATGTGATGCAATGCTCTATACAGCAGCTGTGAACAAGTCACCATGTCGCTGTTTGCATGTAAACACTCAGCGTTTCTCTGGTGGAAAGTCCTTTTTCTCACCAATACTTCTATTTCGAGAAATATCCAAAGATTAAGAATAAGCATATTTATTCTCAAACATGTTTTATATTTTGGCTTATTTTACTGTTTGTTTAGGTCAAGATTTATGCTGAGGATATGTAGGATTTCTTAAAAGTTGGAGGCAGGACGTTTGCCAAACATACAATTTATCGTTTAATTACAAATCTGAGAAAATATCTTAATGTAAAAAAAATTAATAACTTTTTGTCCCACATAGCAGACAGGTGTTGGCCAGATATGGTGTCAAACTGGCACTTGCTGGCATGATAAATGGTTTGTCAACCAGATGTGGGCCAGGTCTGGCAATGTCTGGCACTGTTTTTAAAGAGATCCATGATTAGTTGTAACATTAGACTTTATTCTATAAACATATATTTTAACTGTAAAATAAAGGCTGTAAAAATACTGTAGGATGTTCAGTTTTTATCATTTTTAAACTAAAAGTTTAAAAATATATTACACTGATGGGGCCAATTTATTTACACGCAAAGCATTCTGGGTAAATGATGACGTGGATAGGTCCTCGGTGCGAGGCTGCTAGCGAGCTATATCCACCTTGAAGGTTAATCTTGGACAATATCTGACGATTGACTCTTTTAAATGAAACCAGAGAGCGTTGACAAAGAGGAGAAGGTAAGAAATGACTCAGCCTGCAACTGAAAATATGGATGGAGGACAACAGAGCAGCTTCATGGAAGAAGAACCTCAGCTTAGCCTGTTAGCTTTAGCATTAGCCCCGACTCTATCACCATATATATGTATTAGCTCAGCGCTACACATTCTCCTCTCATCACTGAGGTCCTCCATCCACATGACAGAGAGGGGAATGCAAAAATGACTCAGTCAGCAACTGAAAATATGGATGGAGGATCTCAGTTTAGGTTGTTTGTCGCGCTATCGCTGAGCTAATACATATAAGGCAATATAGCGTTGGCGCTAGCATGAAGGCTAACAGGCTAAGCTGAGGTTCTTCCATGAAGCAGCTCTGTTGTCCTCCATCCACATTTTCAGTTACAGGCTGAGTCATTTCTACCTTCTCCTCTCTGTCAACGCTCTCTGGTTTCATTTAAAAGACTCAATCATCAGATATTGTCCAAGATTAACCTTCAGGGTGGATATAGCTCGCTCACACTGAGGACCTATCCACGTCATCATTTCCCCAGAATGCTTTGTGTGTAAATAAAACAGCTCGGTCTGTGTTGAAATATATTTTTAAAAATTTACAAAACTAAACAACGTACAGTATTTTTACAGTCTTTATTTTACAGTTAAAATATATGTTTATCAAATAAAATCTGATGTTACAACTAATCAGGGATCCCTTTAAGTTGGCATGCCACAACTAGCCCAGTTGTGGTTTGGTTTCTGTAGTGCTGGCCCATGCATGGACCACACCTGGTGAACCATATCTTGTCCACCAAAGGGACGTCATTCTGCCTTAAATGGGCCGAGTGTTAGTGTTGTTGTGCGGGCCAGAACTGGGCCAGGAAAAAAAATTTGCGGAGTGGATGTTGCTTATAGTTTTTTGTTTGCTTGATCATTTTTCTGAAGCAAAATATTTGTTTTGTATTGATTTCTTTTAAAATGTTTGACCTGTTTTTTTTAGCACAATTGTTATCTGTGATTTTCTTTGAGAAAGGTTTGAAGAATATACATTTTAGGACAGTGGCTGTCAATAAAATCAAAGCCTAAATGAGCTGTTTCTAATAATTATGGCTGGTCTGTTTCATTTATTTCTATGTCCAGTGTCGTAAATATATTAATCTCACCGATTTTTTCCTATTTTCCGGAAGTATTAAAAAGTTAACGTTTTCTTGTTTGCATTAGAGCTTTTTATCGTAACCTTACTTGAAAATCACTGTTTATTATATATAAAATATAAGTAAATAGAGGAATAAAATGCACAAGTTTCAAAAACATTAACAGAATAAAAGCCTAATAAAATTAACTGTTCCCTTTCCAAAGTGGCTAGTGATGCTAATAATCCCCATTCGGCTCAATGATGTTAGCTTTTGACTTGAAATCTCTTTGAACTTGTTTTAAAACTAAAGTTTTGTAGACGTCTAAAGCTAAAACTGAAAAAATATATATCTAGCTCTGACTGGCTGAAGCAATATTGTGATGACACTTTCTAAAAAAAAAACAACTGACTCCTGCATCAGACAGGTTGTATTTTAGGAATGAATATTTGCTTCCTGGGCCGGATGGAATGAGCTTGTGTGCAGGTTCTGGCCCAGGACCCTACAGCTGGTGATTGTTGTTTTAGGCTATGTGGCTGTTTATTTTCATTCAAGTTTCATAGAAGCTGGTTAAATGTTATAAAGCAAGATTCCTAATTTATAACTAAAATGGAATAAAATGAAGTCCAGACGTCTCACCTTGCAGTTCATGGAAACTCTCCTGGTGCTTGTTGGAAGTCTCTCTGGCTTCATCGAGCTCGAGCAGCAGCTGCAGCACCTGGGCCTTCAGCTCCTCCAGCTCCTGCTCCTCCGTCAGCACCTCCTGCTCCATCATCCTCTTCTCCTCATCCTCACCCTCCTCCTCCTCTTCCTTCAGCTTCTTCTCCTCCCCCCTGTCCTCCGGTGATCTGTCCCGGTCCATCTCCTCCTTCTCGTTGTTCTCCTCCAGAACGCCTCGCTCCTTGGCCGTTATCTCGTTATCTGTGGTGGGGCTGCTGTCAGCTTTCAGATCACTGGGGTCATCTGATGGAAAGATGACACATTTATTACAGAAACAGAAGACAGGTTTATTCCCTAAATTCAGCAATGCTTGAATGTTTCTGAATCAACAGCACCATCTTGTGATTCTGGCGACTCCTAATTATTTTGCACTCCAATTACTTCCCCACATGCAAAACCCTAAAATCCCCAAAACATTCACTGTATCTGATAAAGTCAGGATGATTTTAATCTTGTAAATCTATGTGTCAGACAAAGATTATCACATGCTGTTTTTTCTATGATACATTTTATGATGTTGAAATGTTGAATGAAGAATAACACTTCTTCATGTTCTAATGATAGCATCAATCAACCTCCGTCAGTGTTTAGTGATCCTTAAGGCGCACTGTGATTACAAATTTTTGACCAGTAGGTGGAGTGAGTTAGCTGAAACAATGCGGCACACAAAGCATAAGGGGGGGATGTGAGCCATCATCATGACTCACCACTTAGCAATGCACCTCAAAGTCCATAAAAACACCACCAGCTACCACTCATAGTAACACACACACACACATGCACGCACGCACGGACACACACAAACTTGTTTTTATATCCTTGTGGGGCTCGTCCATTGACTTCTATTCATTTTTTGGTAATTTTATATCCTAACCC
>NW_013952564.1:492576-502826 GCF_001266775.1 Austrofundulus limnaeus | reverse complement strand
GTGTGTGTGTGTGTGTGTGTGTGTGTGTGTGTGTGTGTGTGTGTGTGTGTGTGTGTGTGTGTGTGTGTGTGTGTTTGCCAAAGCAAACGAGTTTTGAAATGAAATGTAAAGCAATGCAAAACACTTGATTTGGATGTTAGGAGAGCTGCTGTGTTCTCTAAGGAGGCACAAATTAAAAAAAACAGGTCTGTCACGAAGTTCCAGGAAAAACAGATTCCACTGGAAGTCCTTTCCCATTAGTCAGGCGAGTGGCAATGTTTGGAAAACTGACCAAGCTGCAGACATGTTTGTGTTCGACAGTGTTGATTAACTATGGTAGCCATCTTAACTGGAAATGGCTCCAAAAGTTTATCAGTTATAGATGCACATCAGGAGATCATTTCATGGGAGGCTCATCTAAATCTGTATAAGGATTCAAGAGATATTTTGCTAACAGACAAACATAGACAAACAAATTAACAGTAAGATTTTAAGCAGAAGTTTTTGCATAATGAGTCACATTAGGAGCATACCTTGTGAAATACTCTCAGCTACTACCACACCATATTTTAGCTCAATATCTGTAAAACTGACTGAATTATAATCCCTTTTGTGCATTTTAAGATCGGTTGACTGTGGCGGCCATCTTGAATGGCGTTGGTTTCAAAAGTTAATCACCTCTAGAGGGACATGTAATGATAATTTGGTGAAAGTTTTGTAAAAACAATCCATGCAGTGGTTTATGACATATTTTGCTAACAGACTAAAAAAAGTTAACTCCAAATGGTGGCAAAAATTTAAGCAAAGATGCCATTCAATGTGTTGTGTTATGTGTTGTCAATGATGCTGAGCTAAAATATTACCAAATTTTAGCTCAACATCTATAACACTGGCAGAGTTGTAGCCATTTTTGTCTCTGCAAAAGTCAGCAGGCTGTGGCAACCATCTTGAAGTAGGTTGGTTTCAAAAGTTAATCACTTCTAGAGGAACATTTCATAATTATTTTGCGAAAGTTTTATTGAAAAACGTGCAGTTGTTCATGAGATATTTTGCTAACAAACAGAGTTAACTCCATATAGTCAGTGGCAAACATTTAAGCAAAGATGCCATACGTTACGTGTTTTAAATATGGGTTGTGAATGATGATCAGCTAATACCTTAATAAATTTCAGCTTAGTATCTATACAATTGGCTGAGTTGTAGCCATTTTTATTTCTGTAAAGGTCAATAGGCTGTGGCAGCCATCTTAAATGGGTTCGACTCCAAAAAGGATGTACATCCAATGATCACTTCAAGGAGTCGCATTAAAATCTGTTCACTGAGAGGCAGGCGATGCAAACGTGGGGGGAGAAGATGATGCAGCAGAGTATTATTTAAAAATCGACCTAATTAGAAAGGATACACACCTGTGTAATTATAACTCAGGGGTTTTATTTTATTTTTTTTCCACCTCCTGTGATAATTATTTCTCTTCCATTTCTCTCCTGGATGTTTCCATCACAGCTCTGGACACGTTTTGCTGCGGGTCTTCATGTCTCGTAATGATAATAATAATGTTCATTCAAAGAGCGCGGGCCCTGAGAGGAATGTGAGGGGGCCGCGAGAACACTGGCTTATTTTGTCATTAAACTTTGATGCCGGTATAATGAGTTAGTCATAAAGACTTGGAGCTCCGCAGCAGAGAGGAAGCCAGAGCTGCTTGTATCGCCGGCAGCAGCTTAAAGACCATCAGGAGACAAAACACTTCCCATTAAATTTCACTCACATCCAAAATCCTCTAACTCAGCGATTGATTCTCAAAAAAGACTTCATTCTGAGAGGACGCTTGAGCCGAAGGGTTCTGCAAATGTTGCATTATTTAAACTTTTTTAATGCATTCTTTGCATGTTTTCACTTCTGATGTTCAATCTTTTACCACTGAAAAGATGTTGATAAATTCATTTAATCAAAAACATTTACCACTATCTTATTATGTATGAACATATAAGTCATGTAATGTGTGTTTCTCCAGTCACACCAGTAGTGATACACACTGGTGAATTCCAACTTCTACTTACTGCAGGCACTTTTTCTCCAGCATGATTAAAATTGCAAATTTCACTTCCCTAATGAAAAAGAAGGCCCTTCAATACTGAGTAATTACACATTATACAGCTTATTAATGGCAATGACTTAAAACCCAAACTTTAGCTCAGTATCTATTTACCTGATTGAATTAAAGACTTTTTTATTTGTTTGTTTGTTTACAAAGATGTGGTGCCCATCCTGAATCAGACTCCGAAACTTAATCAGTTAAAGATTCCCTAATTTGATATTTTTTAGGTTGTTTGACGTACTCTTAAAGTTATTATTATAAAATGGACTACAGTAAGACAACAGCTGTTCCTGTACGATCAGATTCATCTTTTATCAGGAGAGGAAAAAACACACACACGTTCCTCCAAGATCTTTGCACGGATTTCCAGTTAAGTAAATTGAGGACAATTTGTTTTTTTAACACCCTGGGACTGAAATCCATCTTCAGCACGTTTAATGAGCTCAAGCCTGGAGCGGATTCTGAAGCCTAAATAATAAAGTTTAGTCATTAAGCTGCTCTTTGTTGGAATCCGATCCAGCTGGAAGGTAAAATGTGTTCACATCTTCACAAAGATGTTCACTGATTTTAGGCGCTACACAACCTTCATGCATGTGAACCATGCAGACTTATCATGCTTTTAAATCCTTCTTTTTCACCTTTAAATCATTCACTTGGGATCTATTTCAAGTGGAACTGCAATGCTTTGGTCTGAATTCCTCCTTGTTATAACTCCACAAGCCCCTCTTTCAGTTCTTTTCTGAGGTGCGTCTCAGATCAACTCATTTTGAGGCTGTCTCTTTAAATGCACACTGCCCCTCCCCCTACAGCTTCCAGACAAAAATGCAATTTGTTTTGTGCACATTGATTCCCTATTATCACCCATATGTGTTCGTTTGTCTGTATTTTTATACAGTATAATTTAAATAGTAAACATTTGGTTGACTTTTAAAACTGATTCACTTATGGAGTCACTCCAGTTCAAGACGTGTGCCACATCAAAGCAATTTAGGTAAAACAAAATTTAGGTAATCTTGCAGACATTGAACTCAAATGTTGGTGTGGTAGTAGCTGAGACTGAACCTCAACTTACATTCTGAGCCCTATCTCATTGAGCAACATCTGGGTTTGCTGGTGACTATTGGAATAAATTTTGTCTGTTAGCAAATTATCTAATAAACCACTAAACAGATTTTAATGAAACTTTCAGCAGGTAATTATTTGATTGACATCTATGACTGATTAATGTTTGGACTCCAACCAATTCAAGATGGCCAGCAAAATAAAATGACCTTAGAATGCACAAAAATGGTTACAAGTCAACCAATTTGACGCAAACTGAGCTAAAATTTGGTGTGTTGGTGACTGATCATTAGCCTTAACACATATCATGTAAAGCATTGTGCAACATCTTTGCTTAAAACCTTGGCAATAACTGTTGGGAGTCAAACATATTTGTCTGTTAGCAAAATATCTTATAAACCACTTGAAATTTTTCAATGAAACTCACAAATTGTAATCATTGGTTGCAACTTTACAGCTGATTATGTTTTGGAGTCAATCTGATTCAAGATGTCTACAAAAGCTACAGTGGTTTGCAAAAGTATTCATACCCCTTGAACTTTTCCATATTTTGTCACATTACAACCACAAACATAAATATATTTCACTGGAATTTAATGTGAAAGACCAACACAAAGTGGTATACAATTGTGAAGTGGAAGCAAAATTTTACATGAATCAAAACATTTTTTACAAATAAAAAACTGAAAAGTGCGATGTGCAAAATTATTCAGCCCCCCTGAGTCAATACTTTGTGGAGCCACCTTTTGCTGCAATTACAGCTGCAAGTCTTTTAGGGTATGTCTCCACCAGCTTTGCACATCTAGTGACTGCAATTCTTGCCCATTCCTCCTTGCAAAACAGCTCAAGCTCAGTCAGATTGGATGGAGAGCGTTTGTGAACAGCAGTTTTGAGATCTTGCCACAAATTCTCAATTGGGTTTAGGTCTGGACTTTGACTGGGCCATTCTAACACATGAATATTCTTTTTTTTAAACCACTCCATTGTAGCTTTGGCTTTATGTTTAGGGTCGTTGTCCTGCTGGAAGGTGAACCTCCGCCCCAGTCTCAAATCTTTTGCTGACTCCAACAGGTTTTCTTCCAAGATTGCCCTGTATTTGGCTCCATCCATCTTCCCATCAACTTTGACCAACTTCCCGGTCCCTGCTGAAGAGAAGCACCCCCAGAGCATGATGCTGCCACCACCATATTTGACAGTGGGGATGGCGTTTTCAGAGTGATGTGCAGTGTTCTTTCTCCGCCACACATAGCGTTTTGCATTGTGGCCAAAAAGTTCAATTTTGGTCTCGTCTGACCAAAGCACCTTCTTCCACATGTTTGCTGTGTCCTCAACATGGCTTCTGGCAAACTGCAAACGGGACTTCTTATGGTTTTCTTTTAACAATGGCTTTCTCCTTGCCACTCTTCCATAAAGACCACATTTGTGTAGTGCACGACTAATTGTTGTCCTGTGGACAGTTTCCCCCACCTGAGCTGTGGCTCTCTGCATTTCATCCAGAGTCACCATGGGCCTCTTGGCTGCCTCTCTGATCAGTGATCTCCTTGTTCGGCCTGTAAGTTTAGGTGGACGGCCTTGTCTTGGCAGGTTTACTGTGGTGCCATACTCTTTCCATTTCCGGATGATGGATTGAACAGTGCTCCGTGAGATGTTCAAAGCTTGGGAAATCTTTTTATAACCTAAGCCTGCTTTAAACTTCTCCAAAACCATATTCCTAACCTGTCTGGTGTGTTCTTTGGACTTCATGATGCTGTTTGCTCCCCAATATTCTCTTAACCAACATCTGAGGCCGTCACGGAGCAGCTGTATTTGTACTGAGATTAGATTACACACAGGTGGACCCTTTTGAGTCATTATCAGTCATCAGGCAACTTCTGAATGCAATTGGTTGCACTCAGGGAAAAGGGGGCTGAATACTTTTGCACGTCGCACTTTTCAGTTTTTTATTTGTAAAAAATGTTTTGATTCATGTAAAATTTTGCTTCCACTTCACAATTGTATACCACTTTGTGTTGGTCTTTCTYATTAAATTCCAGTGAAATATATTTATGTTTGTGGTTGTAATGTGACAAAATATGGAAAAGTTCAAGGGGTATGAATACTTTTGCAAACCACTGTAAATGACCTTAGAAAATACAGAAATGGTTATAACTCATCTTGACACGTATTGAGCTAAAGTTTGGTTTGGTAGAGAATGATCATTAACCCTATCAAAATTATCTTCATACAAAACAATGTGCAACATATTTGTTTAAAACTTTGGCAATAACTGTTGAAGTCAAGCCTGTGTCTGTTAGCAAAATATCTCATAAACTAATCAATGCATTTCAATGAAACTCTCAAAATGTAATAATTGGCTGTCCCTCTGTAACTGATTACCCTTTGGAGCCAATCAGATTCAAGATGGCCTCCACAGCTAAATATTCTGATAATAAATCACTCCTTGTGTTCTTTCAAATGTTGAACTAAAATAGCTATTACTCTGTCGTTTCTCAAAATACAATAAAAGCACTGAGATGAAATATGCATTTCATTTAAATTGAGCTTGTTGTTCAAAGAGTGGCCTTCAACAGCTGTGTTCTTTATTTCTACTACCTCTCACCACACAGGCCACTTCAAAAGATCTGAGCTGTCGTTTTAAGGTTGCTACGACCAACCCTCACCTTGAGAGTGAAGGTCAAAAGCACGGACTCAGCTGGCGTCACACCTGCGCTCACTCTCCTCCCCTGCAGCTCTCTGGTCCTCCGTCACACGGGGATCGCATTAGACATGGATGCTGCGCACGACGAGCAGCCTATACCGTGGCAGCTCCAGGGAGAGGACGGCTTTATCTGTGCGCAACACATTCCTTCCTAATCACACTGCAGCAAAAAAAAAAAAAACATTCACCACGTCGGTGCAAACAATGTGACACTTGAGAAATGAAGGAAATGGGCAGGCCGAGTACGCTCCGCGAGCATCTCTGAGTAATTGCCCGAGATTGAATTTAAACATTAATACGGCAACATGGGGCTTTTGTTTTCGCCTCTGATTGGGCACCGGGAGCGGGAGGCCGGTAATGTAATGAAATTTGCACTCTGCGAAATTGAAGCGCCGAGCGAAAAATGTTGCAAAACACAAGCATGAGGTGAGAAGGGATGGATGGATGGGAGGCATACAGAACAGCTGCTCAGAGCGGAATGTGGGATTCTGCTTTTTTTTTACACGCGGAGCAACTAAAGCATGAAAAGGCAGCTTTCTGCCAGCATCCATGTTGACTTGACACGTTTACACATCGTTACGGAGCGAGCATCCTCCCACATCTACAATTTTCACAACAATGTCTGATGATAGCAGGTTTGCTACAAAAAGATGCTCGTGAACCTCTTGGCACTCAAAGCAAAGGAAGGTGTTCAGTACGATCATCAAAACCTTCCAGTGAGGCCAAATGCTGATAAAAGTTAAACAGCAAAGAAAAACAAGTCAGTGTAAGCCAGGAGGGTCATTTAATTAGTTATCAAAAGCGATAGACAGATAAAACTGGGTGGAACTTTACCAAAAACACATAATTTTATCTCACTTCCTTGTCAGAATTTTGATTGTCCTCGCTCTTTCAGCGTTGCCTTTTCTGCAGGAAACAACCGCATGTCTAATCTCTTCTCTCTCTCCTTGCAGGATACCTCACTTTACTGTCTTGAGGGGAACAGTGTGCTGTGAAAAACAGCAACAGCTCACAGATAAAGTTGTGCTGCTAGAGGTTATCACAGGTGCGGCGTGATGGCACCTCGCGCCGAAGCGTGAAAATAAAAATTAGATCAGTGTTAGCAGTGATGTAGGTGTGGGCTTTTTTTGCCTCGTGCTTTTGAACGTGTGAACCCATCACTTTTGTCTGCTCTTTAAACTCGTAAAGTTTGGAAACTTGTGCATCCTAGTGTTGAAAATTAGTTTATATAGTAGGTTTGCAGAATTTACCAGAAATTTGTTGCCAAGAATTGCTTGATTTACAGATATGCAGTGGGAAAATGCAGAAAATGACAACCCCAGAAAAGGTGGTTTTTAAGCCATTTCGGAAACTCCATTTTGAAATGTGCCAAGGAAATACACTTATTCGCTTCACCCCACTGAGGTAATATGGAGAAAGTTCATATTGATGCTTTGACAGAGTAAGAAGACTCATGGGTAGAGGTTGCTGTTGTGGGAGAGAAAAGAAAAGTTGGAGTGAAGTTTTTCCCACAGCAGTGTCGCTCACTTAGTCTGGCTGTGGTCATAATGTTATGGCTGCACATGATGTGATCATAGAGCCATGTTGAAACTGCATCTGTTCTGTATAGAAGCCATAAATTCCTGTGTGGGAGGTCATGCATAATGCTCAGCACCCCCTCCTACCCCGGCTTTGAATTCGGCCCAGTTCTGACGTTATAGCTTTTCCTCTCTGCTGGCTCGCTTCCTGAGCAACACCATAATACAGAGCAGGGAGGGGAGGGGGGGTAAAAGGAGGAGAGTAAGTGAGCACAAGAGGGGAAAATGTGCAAGGAAGGATAAAAAGATTCAAATCCAATAAAACTAACAGGAGTGGAGAGCAGCAGCGCTCTGAGGGCTGAGCCCCCCAGGTGACCCCTACACTCCAACAAAGCTTCAGCATAATATTTCCATGGTGATAAAGCTGAGTTTCTCCTCACAGATTGGCTTACTGTGAAAATATAGAGATTTTTTTTTGTCTGTCATTTCCTGTTTCTTTCCCACCCGAGGAAGATCATAAGTGATCCTATCAGGAGTGAGCACATTAACAGGAGATCTGCCGATTCTGAGCTGAAACGTATGAATTGATGAACAGATGAAAACAAGGAGGAGGTGGAGGCCCCAGCAGGGTATTGTAGCGTCCATTTATCACTTGCCACCATGAAATAAGTGCAGAAATCAAATTTACTGTGTCTGTGTTTGTTTCTTGTTAGGACCATTGGGCCTCATGCAAGAACATGTTCGTATTCTTATCCTAAATTTCTCTTACTTTTGTTCGTACAAAGCGTTCGTACCAACATGTCACGTCAGATTCAACAAACTCTTCTATCTTCAGGAAAAGTGTGTAAATGAGCTGCGTAAATTCCACCTGTTCGTATCCAGTTGCTCGTGCACGCAAGAGGAGATTAGCATAACTACCACCCCAAAAACACCATATAAGGCTGTGTTTCCTGCCTCAGATACAAGGAAGTGTCCATTCATGAAAATGACAGTGAAAACTAAAAAGAAGAACTTTACGAGTTCAGAGATTGAAGTCCGTCTGTCAGAAATCCAGAAAAGAAAATCTGTCATTTTTAGCAGGTCAGCTGTGGAATAAAAAGAGCTGCTAAAAGTATAACCTGTGTTAAATCATTTTCATTTATTCAGAAGCCACACCGTCACGCACAGAATAGCCTATTGTCAAGATAATCATAGAGTGTGATTTATTTTCAACTCAAAATATCTTCAAACTAATGAAATATAAAGTTATTAGTGAAGAAAACCTGTCTGGATAACAGCAGACTGACTGCTSGTAAAATATACGACAGGTCTGGACCACTCGTGAATTTTGTTCGTATCTGAAAAAAATCTTAGAATATGAAAACATTGGTGAATGCCACAAATTCTCCTAAATCACTCGTACGCACAACTTAAAAACAAATCTGTGCGTATGAACGGTTCTTGCATGAGGCCCATTGTCCCTATACACACCAACTTGTGAAGGCCCACTGCCATTTTGGGGGATCAAAGTCTGGTCTTCATATGTTCAAATGCCATTTTTGGATGGGGGGGTTAGGTGTTAACTGAGGGTGGGTAGGTGGTAAGGGTCAGGCTAAAGAAATGAAAGGAAAATCAATGTAAGTCAATGCTGCATAAGTATAACAAAACACACCTGTGTCTGTGTGCAGGGCCGACCCTAGGCAAGACTTCAGGTGGTGCCCCTTGTGAAATCTTCTAAATCTCACTGCCAATTTACATACGTTCCCATACCTAAATAAATTTAATATTGCAGTTCATCTTTAAAAACCAGGTTTTCCAATTAAATTATCTAACATAATGAATTTGAAACAGAACACCAGAAGTCTACCTCATACCTGCCAACATAATGAGGAACAAATGTTCATGTCAACCAGCAGCTGTGGATTGCAGCAGTTCTAGGGGGGTGTACTCCCTATGGATGGAGAATTTTGTAAAAGATCTTCTCAAAACATTTTCAAGCCATTTGAAAAGCATTCTACTAAATTCTTGGGATTAATGAAACAACCTAAAATCAGTATTTTATGAAGTTAGAACACTGAAAACCAGATTTTAACCCTAACTTCATCTGAGATCATAACTGAAACTTCCATTATCCTTATTTTGTTTTCTATTTACACCCTGAGCACTCATAGTTAGTCTTGACTGCATCATATGAAACCTTTATCACAAAATATCCTCTGCAACATATAACCTCATGTAGCAAGAAACCCACAGAACAAGTTACCTTCATAAACCTGAGTAACCAGTGATTATTCTACAGACTAAATCAACTATACTCTGATAAAAGGTGTTGGGTTTGTTTTTCATCCCCCATTTGTGGCACCTCAGGATGGGCCCTCAGCATTTGCCTATAATGCCTATGCCATGGCCTGGCCCTGTGTGTGTAACCCAAACACACACTCTGAGCTCAAACAGATCACGTGTTTTAAAACTTTAACATGTAACACTGGCGGGTAACAAGCATTATCATCTCTACTTAGTGCCTGAAAACTTCCAGGACGTATACGAAGAGCAACAGTGATAAGAAGAAACAAACAGAACCCACTCTGATTAGACAGATTGACTCATTCAGACTCGGAGTTGGTTAAATCATGCTTGCACTTTGAAAAGGGAAATTAGGGAAAGTGGGTCAGTGGGATAAAGAAGACACAGCAGAATGTGCGACAATTTGGCCTCATTAAAGGAGCACGGTGAGGAAAAACAGCAAGTCTGTAGGTGATTTCTTCAAATGTGCTCATCTCTTAGGAGATTTGAATAGTGACTGCGGAAGCATGACAAGAAGTGATGCAATAATAATAATAATCCTGTTTATCACAAGTTACCTAATCTTCACTTTAAGCAGTTTTCCCTCTGGAAGGTTCTTTATATATATATATATATA
>NW_013952564.1:486379-490091 GCF_001266775.1 Austrofundulus limnaeus | reverse complement strand
GTGTGTGTGTGTGTGTGTGTGTGTGTGTGTGTGTGAACTGAGTGGGAACACAAGAAGGATAGAAGGATGCAGAGAGGAACGTTTGGGAGAACCAACGCAGTGTTATGAAGAGAGCTTTAAAGAACATCTGATGATGTTTTATTGATTAGCAGCAGCAGGTGTTCATGAAACAACTTTTGTTTTGTTTGTAAATGAGGTGAATAATTATTACCTGCCATTAAAATCATTTCGCCTATGTCTGTGTTTGTCTGTTAGCAAAATATCTCATCAGCCACTAAATGGTTTTCAATTAAACTCTCAGAAAGTAATCATCAGACGCACAACACCAACTGATTAACTTTTGAAGTCAACCCCTTTCAAAATGGCCGCCACAGCTAATCAATAAAATATCCAGTCAATAACTCAACAACTCAGACAAATGTACACATATTGAGCTGAAGTTTGACGTAGTAAAAGCTGAGACTTAGACCCAAAATCCACTTCATGTGCTAACAGATGACATGACATCTTAGTTTAAAACATGGGCATTAAATGTGGGATTCAAACATAGTCTGTTACCAAAATATCTCATATACCACTGGGCAGATTTTAATGAAACTCTCAGAAAGTAACTATTAAATGAACATCTATAACTGGTTAACTTTTGGAGTCAACCCAATTCACAACAGCCGCCACAGCTAATCAACTTTAGCAAACAAATAAATGGTTATAACTCAGTAAATTTGACATTTATTGAGCTAAAACTTGTAGTAATGACTGAAAGTCTATTCTCAACACTTACTGTGTGTTAACAGATTGTGTGAGATTGTGTGATAATATGTGAAATCATAAACAACTTTTTGCTAACACAACTAAAGCTCAGCATTCTCAGCAGTTTATTCCAACATGAAAGGTGGTGGGCAACAAGCATTCCTGTAAGGAGCTGCTACGATTTAAATTTTAGAAGCATCTTTCCAACATGGTGCAGAAATGATTCCAAGATGAGTTTTCAAAACGTGACAAAAATTCCCCTTTTCAATGTCTCCAAACTGAAACGGACTAAAACTGACCTCACCCAGGGCGGCGTCAATTTGGTTGCAACCCATTTAAATTTCCAAGCGTAACACTGAATGACGCAAGCTAATACTGGTTGCTCCATCCGTTTGTCACCCGCGCTGTCTGCCTGTTTTTATTACAGAGGATCTGTCAGGACTCACATTACCACAAGCTGCACAATTGCCGTAGACAGACGCTAAACTCCGAGCTTTAAAAGCAAGCCTCGGGCTATGATGAAAGGAAAAAGGTCCCTGGAGTTAAGATAACAGGAACAAGCTTGTTAGGGAGGAGGAATTTCTCCTGAGACAGGATCTGTGTTATGATGGTCAATACACAGCCTTCAGCAGTGTAATACTGACTTCATGGCTAATTTAATAAGTTCATATCACACTTCTGAGACCTTTAATGAATGTTAAACATTCTGTTGTTTACGTCTAAGTGAACATGATATTATAAACTAATAAAGATTCTAGTTTTATTTGTGGATTGGAAGGTTTTAAAATGAGTTGTGCTTTATCCTGCAAAACCAGGCAAAACAACAGTGTGTTGACGGTAGCTCGTGGCGCACAGAGATAGGAGATCCGAGAGATAAAAGACAAGCAAAGTCCTGTCTGTGAAAATCTTGAGTTTGTCAAACTAAAAACGGTGGTGAATCTGTTTTTATCCAGTCTTTCTGTTCTGGAAATAAACACAAATTAGCGTTTCATGTCATTAATCTGTAGTTTGGATCCTTTAGAGCTGGTTCTGATGAAAGCTTATCAACTATAATCATACCTGTTTTAAAAACGTCTTAGTCTGAGCGAGGCCAGAAACAAACTCAGACCCCAAACAACAAAAAGTTTACATCACTGTCCATTTTGTGTTATTTACACAAAATTTTATGCTCATTTGTGAGTGCAAATAGTGTCAGGAGATGCTAGCTGTAGGACTTCCAGGGGCACTTATAGAATAGCATTTACGTGAACAAAATAAAAAAATTAGGAATGTAGTATTTTTTTGGTAGGAATGGGCAGCGATTTTTGAATATTTAAAGTATGAGTAAAACGGGTGAATTTGAAGAAATATAACTATCAGCATAGTTATATTTGTAATGACAAACTAGTTTGTTTCCATCCATTATCTTTTACCACAGGGGTGCCCAACCAGTCGATTGCGATCGACCGGTAGCTCGACGGCCGGTTCCCGGTCGCTCACGGAGCGCAACCTTCCTCTAACAGCTGAGAGCCGGCTCGTCAGCTGAGAGCAACGTTGCGCTCCGGCCCGGGACTCATGTCCGCTCACTGAGCTCTCCGGCAGCAGCGGTGGAGGTGGGAGGCGGGAGGAGTTTACATTCCAGCCTTGAACACGCTCCCTCCGCCCTCCCCAGCACAGCTGACGAGCCAGCTCGTCAGCTCCGCTCACAGATGTAGTCTTGCGAGTTTTGGGTGCGGTGAAACCGAACATGATCTTGCGAGACTTTAGGGTCACGTGTTCACTAGGGGTGTAAGAAAATATCAATACACTGAAATGTCGCGATATTTCATTTACCGATACTGTATCGATATTCTAAAGCCCTGTATCGATTTTTTATTAAGGTTTAAAATCTCAACTTTCCTGCCAGCCATTCATTTTTACGTTGTAGTTCAGCCTCTGACCGCTGGTTGGCAGCACTGAGCCAGCCATTTGGCTCCTCTACCTCTTGAGCGCCAGAGAGCAAGGGTAGCATTAGCATTGTAAGTAAACATTAGCTTCATGCTCCGATAGCTGAATCTGAGTGGAAAAGACCGACACCCTCTCAAAAAATCGCAATACATCGCCTTGCTTACAGTATCGCAATATATCGGGATATATCGTATCGTGACCCCTCTGTCATGATATGTATCGTATCGCCAAATTCTTGCCAATACACAGCCCTAATGTTCACAACATAGCAGCGAGGCAGAAAAAATTTAACGAAAGACAGCTAACAAGCAAATAAAAACTTATTTTCACCTGGAGTGGGAAGAGGACTCATATGTAATCCGAGCGTTGCCTTGGCTTGTCCAAAAAGGATAACGTGGAACAGAATTTCTTTCAAAACAATGCACAACCGCTATGAGACGGATTCCCCCTCCTAAGCTAAGGTAAGGCTGCTAGAGCAGCCCCGTCCTGCCTCAACACAAAAAAAATTAAAAATAAAAAACTGCGGAAAACATCTTTCAGCGATGACGAATTTATGAAAGAAGCGTTTGATGCTGCAGACGTGCTTTTCTGTGATGTTAAAAATAAAAGTGGCTGCTATAAGACGTGCAGCTGTCCACCAGGATGGATGGATGTGTCCAAATTCGTGTTTCAGCTGGACTGCTCCGGTGTTGAAAATGAGGTTTTGACTCTGCAAAATGACATTGGGATCAAATCCAGAGCAACAAGTCGCATGGATGGAGAGTTCTGGAGTCAGCTTTCTCTCACATGAAAATCATCAAGTCCAAGAACAGATCCACAAAGACTGGTGATCATCTGGAGACCTGCTTACACCTCATACTGTCCGCCTATGAGACCCTGGGCAGTGTCAGAAGTCCCACTAAGGTAGACATACATTTATTTTTATATAGCTTCTTGCATAAAAAGTTGTCTCCTCTAGACTTGTCACAATGGGTGTGTACTGTATGTTGTTTTTTTTATTACATTTTAGACCAGACTAGTGTTTTATACACTGACT
>NW_013952564.1:483550-486164 GCF_001266775.1 Austrofundulus limnaeus | reverse complement strand
GTGTGTGTGTGTGTGTGTGTGTGTGTGTGTCTTGTCAGGTGGTGAACAGGTGGAACTCTTTGAATGGTCTGGAACCGGTAGTCTGGACCAGTGAGGGCCAGCACCTACAGATGACACCATCCTGCTGCAGATTGAGGTTTGAAATAGTTGTTGGAGATTTGTGAATCTGCACCATCGTAAGTCACTTTTTGTAATAGTATAAATGAGAGAGTTTTATATTGTGTGCTTTGACTTTAGTTTTTTGTTTTGTTTTTCCTCCCCTGTATGGAGAGAAAGAGAGGAGTGTTCTTTGAATAAATGGAGATGAGTTCCCCTGCTCCAATGTTATTTAAGTCTGTGGTTCTCAGTGTGCAGGTTTCCAGCCCTCATAGCTCGCACGTTACAGGGAGTACTAATTGAAGGAGGTAAAAAATGTATCCTTTTTGTTTTAGCATCACTTTTCTGTTTCTCTGTCAGGAGTTAAATAAGGATTTTATCTTTTCTGGGTTTTTTTGTAGGTAAATATATGGTTAAGTAGATAGTTTTGTTTGACAATAATTTAAATTAAATTAAACTAGCAACACATTACGTTTTGTTTTATTTAAAGAAGTGCTTCCTTCAGTGAACATCAGAGGACGGTGTTAGCTTTCTGCTCTCTACTGGCTAGAAGACTTATTYTTCTTCGATGGAAGGATCCACATCCTCCAGTATATGGTCATTGGTTAAGAGAATTTATGTCTTACATTCATTTAGAGAAGATTAGATATACTGTTAGGGGATCTGTAAACAATTTTTTTGACATCTGGCAGCCATTTTTATCTTACATAGAAAAAATTTTGGCAGATAATTTTGTGTAAAGGTCAAATATTGGTTCTTTATCACAAACCTTTGCATTGTTTCAACTTATGTATGAATACATGATGGATTCATGTTATATAGTGGATCCGGTATAGGAGGGGAGGGATGGGAGGGATTTTGGGGGGGTGTGTTTTGTTTTGTGTTTTTGTAAGTCTGTTCTTTTTTGTGGTTTATGTTAAAAATAAATAATAAAAAGACCTTGATCAAAAAAAAAAGAAGTGGGGAGTAGGGAGATGAAAAATTATGTTTTTTTGATACTGAGACTGGACGAGTAGCTCTTGGCAAACTGCCGACTTCAAAAGTAGCTCTTGGTTCAAAAAAGGCTGGGCACCCCTGGTTTACCAGCTTCTTCTTTTCAGGGTCACCGGTGCCCACAACTAGCAGTCACAGTGTGAGGGGTGGGGGGACACCCTGGACAGGTCGCAGGTCCATCACAGAGACAAATAGAGACAAACAACCATTCACTCTCACTCGCACCTAGGGACAATTTAGAGTCACCAATTAGCCTAACTGTCATGTTTTCTGTGGTAAGAAACCGGAGTACTTTGAGAAAACCCACATACAGTATGATATGAGAGAACATGCAAACTCAACCCAGAAAGGTCCCCGGCCAGAATACAACCAGGCAGCCTTCTCACTCAGAGATGTAATCTGTACCAACGGAGCCATTGTGCCGCTCCAAGTTTTCCAGTGATTTTCCAGTCAAGGTACTTTTTTTTCAACACCATTCCTACCTACCTACAACTAAGTCCACCCCAAAAAACCTTGGAGCACCTCTGGATCTGTTTCTGCCATCATGCTTTATTTTGAAAGGATTATAAAGTGGAAACTATATTGACTCTTTTCACTTGACGTCATGCTCTTCAGAAGGTGGTCCACTATGGACGTCAAAATAAACCTATGCATGTAAATTCCTGTACAGCTAGTCAAAAAACACTTGGTAGCCTAATTTTAATAAGTTGTTTTATCTGTAAAGAATGGTCATAGGGTGCTGCGCAAACAGACAAGCAAACAAACCAAACCTGTCATTATATCTCAGACGTTTGGACGAGGATAGAAGACGGCGATGAATATCAGCATCTAACTTAAGGAGTGGCAGCCCTCGGTGTATTCACAGATTTGCAGCGAACACTTTCTACAAGGTAAGGAGATTAATGTTCATATGCTTCATAATAGTGCTGGACAATAATTCAGTATCGATAAATGTCAGGGTAAAAAATGTTTTGATAACGGAGGTGTGACTTTTAAAGAAATTTGATCGACAGACGTCACACCAGTGCTCTTCTAACTAGCTCGACAGCTGGGTGTGAACAAACATCCACAGCTGAAGAAGAAACACAGAAAAAAAAGTTGAGAAGAAAGAAAAGATTAAATTCAGTGTGGACGTGGTTTGGGTTTTGATGGTCCAACAAACTTCAGCTTTCAGTCTGTAAAAAGTGCCGGAGAGTGGTGCTGACCAGCAGCGGGATCTCATGAAAATCTGTTCCACCATCTGAAAACGTTTTACTCCATAAAACTTTGTAAGTTTAAGAAAATGAAGCACCCTAAAAGTTTAAGATTTCTACCTAAAATATCCACATACTGGAAAAACAACAACAATCCCAGTTTCTTCGTTCAACACTCCCCTCCATCACTTCTGACGTCCATCATGGCGCCTCAGCGTGATTAGGGGATGCAGTTGCAAAGGATCAATAGTCACAAAACAGCCCAGCTTTAAGGGCTCGACAAACGGGCAGCGACAAACTACAGCGATTAACGGCTGTCATCGCAGCCAGGG
>NW_013952564.1:478582-483362 GCF_001266775.1 Austrofundulus limnaeus | reverse complement strand
ACACATCAAGATACAGTTTTATGAGGAAAATCTTACCATAAAGTTCACCCTGGTGCCAATAAATTCCCACAAAGCTTTTTAGTAATCACTTGGTGAAAGTGTTAGCTAACGGCAGTGTGTAGCATACTCTCCTCTCATTGGTCAGTCAATGAACCCCTCGCTGATTGGTTGTACGCTAAGCGACAGCGACAAAAGTTGAACATTTTTCAACTTTCATATGTCGCGTCGCAAGCTCGCGTGTGCACTTCTACGTGTACGGACGCGAAATTTCACATGCACTATTTTCGCCGGTCGCTTAGCTGGAGGAGGGTGAGCGATTGTCGCCTCACCGCACAGGCTCCGTAGGAAATGAATGAAGAGCGAGCGACGTCGCCTCCCGTGTGTCGAGCCCTTAACTGTCCAAATACTGACAGCCCCCAAACCCCGTATCGATCCATAAAACCAGTAGGAATGAAGAAATTTAAGGACTCCTATTTAAAAGAATTAGCAGCAACAAATATCTTAAAAAATGTAATATTTACTAATGAATTTAAAATGTATTTTATCTCTGATATAGCCACTTCTAGTTTAAGATGGCATTCATCCACTTTGGGCTTGGTCACACTCAGACTACCCTTATTATTATTATCACTCTGATCTGAATTAACTTTTGTTTAATGTTTGTTCTTTTAAAACAGATAAACAAAGATCTATGTACAGCAGGTAAGATAGTCCTTGTTCATAACCTTTGCACAAAACCCAATTTTGTCAGCAAGCTTTATTTGAGATTCAACGCTCAGCGTTTCCTGTTGATAAATATTGCAGTAAAGTTCAGTTTCAGGGCACAGGAATAGGAAGCAGGACTGGGGCAAGGCCGACGTCGGTCAGGTCGCTCCTGACCTGTGGCTCTCCCTCCCTGAGCACAAACATCCTCCCAGATCTGCTGCTTCTCCACACCCATTCAAAACATGCAAAACTTCTGCCTTTGTGGAGAAACGCACACAAGAAATGAAACAAAACAACATTCCAAAGATTTTTCTCTCTCTCTCTCTCTCTCTCAAAACACAGATCTGAAGGAGAGATAGAATGACGATGCATTTGTTCTAGAGTCCAAAACTAAAGTAAATTTGCTGAACAACATGTGGGTCTGATTAAACAGAGCCAGGAATAAAGACTCAGGTTGTTTCCTGTCTCTGGCATTCATTACATGCCAGTGTGTTGTCTCCATCAAATCACGCCTCATCTGACCCTACAAAAACAATATCCCCACCTCAGATCACATGATCAGCTCCATCCATCCATCCATCCATCCATCCATCCATCCATCCATCCATCCATCCCCTCACTTATGGAGTAAACACCTCCTCAGCAGAGAGATAAACATCAACACAGAGACAATAATCAGAGCTGCACAGACAAACCTGTAGAGTCCAAAGCCTCCTCTATGAGTGGAGGTAAACGCAGTCCATCCATGTCCACCCTTCCTCCTCCTCCTCCTCCTCCTCCTCCTTCTCCTCCTCCGGAGCTGCAGACACGATCGGGTCAGAGGCTCCTCACGCCCACCTCCTGCTGCAGGAGGACAAACACACGGGAAGTACCGCCTGAGTCAAGTATACAGGCTCTCACGCTTCTGTGCGTTTTCACAAACAGAGTGAGAGAGAGAGAGAAGGAGAGAGAGAGGAGTGATAGAGAAGGAGAGAGAGGGGTGAGGGGGTGAGAGGATCGAGCCGAGCCCCGGGAGGGAGCTGCAGGCTGGGCGCCGGAGCGTGGGAGAGATGCCGAGAGGGGAGAGAGGGGAGGAGCAGCAGAGGGAGGAGGAGGAAGATGATGCTCAGACCTCCCCCCGCCCCCCTTCATCCCTCCCTCTCCCCGCCTCTCTCATTTCCTGCCTGGTTTACCTGCTGTTTACTGACTGAGCTTTATTTCAGTCATCCCTCTTTCCAAACCTGTTTCTTTTTTGCTCTCCTCTTTTTATTTTATTTTATTTTATTTACTTTTCTTGCTTTTTCTGCCTTTTTTAGTGTTAGATGTTTCCCACAAACTCATAAAAATCATCACGAGAATAGGCTAAGTGTTGTGGCTGATAAAGCTTTAACATTTGACAACTATTAGACAGAACATCATTGTTGAGAGTTGATGACCCTAATGTTGAAAACAGAGTTCAGTTTATTTGTGGAAGAACTATAAGGCTGTACTGAAATTGCTACAGCTATCTGCCACCGCTGTGTTCGCAAATAACAGTGGTCATTTGTTGTGAACTATGTAAAAAGCAGCTGAAGTTTTCAGTAAAATAGCTAAACTATAGCTGGAAATATATGTTTTAATTAGCATAAGGAAGCATAAGGACCACAGGTTTGCTGAATTTAGCAGAATAAAATGTAACAGTAAGTAAAGTAAGTAAAGTAAAGTTTTATTTATACAGCGCCTTTCACAGAAATAAATTCACAAGGTGCTGTAATTTCAGGGAAGGGGGAGGGGGCAGTTAAGAAACACCCATTCAAGAAGACATACAAGRCAAACAYKGGGGAACAGGTGAAACCGGTCATGCAGCAAACACAGTTGCGCTACCTTTAACAACAGCTTGAAATACACAAAAGGAAAATTGAGTTAAACAATCCGCGAGAGAGCAAGACAGCCTGGGAGGGGGGGTTTAGGTCAGATAACACATAAAGGGGAGGTAAAATGGGGTGGGTTTAGAGGAGTAGGTGACATTGAGGGAGGGGAGTGGGTTAGGATAGGATAAGCACTGCCGTCAAGGCCGTGCCGCTGGGAGCCAGATAGATAATCCAATTGTTTTGGAACAAAGCAGCCTTGAAATTCCTTCTGCTTTTGAAGTGTCTTAATTGCAAACGCTGAGGTGGCGAAAAAAAGCCAATCAGCTGAATTTGGGGTCATTCCTCGCCTCTCACCGATTGAAGCTCACCCAGAATGTAGTCCATGCATGCCTAAGGGTCGCTACTGAGCTGTGATCCTCGTCAGAATCACATCCTGTTTGCAAATTTTTCCCCCAGCAAAGAGTCTGTGTACTTCCGAATTCTTCAAGTGCGCCCAACAGCTCTTCAAAGGCTCAATCCACTGTCAGGGTCGCTTTCACTTTTCGAAAAATCTGGAACCCTCCTCCTCCGATCAGCAGGAATCCAGTTATCATAATCCAAATAATGATCTTCCATGTCTTTGATGGAAAGTGGTGCTGGCATACCAGATTCCAGCCCCAGGAATCAGACAAATCCAGCAGCAACCATTCCACCCAGACAGCCACGTTCCCCTCGTTCCAAGTGTAGAAAAAATACTGTCAATTTCATTCAGAGTCCAGTTGACCAAATCCATAATTCCTTTAGTTTCGAATGGAAGGTGAAAAAAGAGCTTGAAAAAGCAAAAGCGGGGGGAGGGACATAGAGAGCGAAAGCACGTTCTGCTCCTCTTCCTCTTCTGCCAAGCAGAAAAAATTAGTAGCTACAAAAATAATGTGTTTAGTTTATAAAAGCTTTAAAAAAAGAAAAAATAGTTTCAAAACGCTAACTGTAGCTAAGACCAACTAAACATTAGCTAAACATGCAGCAAATAGCTGAATATAGAAGAAAGCATCTTTAGGAAGCATAAATAGCACAAAGTTGAAAAAAGAATGACAAAAAATTGTACAAATGCAGAGATAAAGCAGAAACAAGTATAATTTAGCCAATATGGTGGCAAAACAGCTAAAATTAGCATGAAAATAAGCTAAAGGTAGCAGCATTAAGTTGAAAGTACCACCCAGATGGTGAAATGGTTGTACACTGTAAAAAATGAAATGTTGGATTTACTTAACCATGTTATGTTACCTGGTTCTACTTAACTGAGTTGAGTAAATTCAAAGCAATATACCAGTTTTTTAGCCAAAGAACATGAGCATGTTGCTTTGAATTTACTCAACTCAGTTAAGTGGAACCAGGTAACATAACATGGTTAAGTAAATCCAACATTTCATTTTTAGAGTGTAAGAAATTCAAAATTAGCAGCAAAAAAACAATAAAATTACTAAAAAGTGATAATTTGTGGTAAAATATCTAAAACAGCAGACGTTTTCAGTAAAATGGCTAAAACGTAGGTGGAAGTTCTTTAACTAGCATAAGGAAGGATAAGAAACAACTTTTCTGAATTTAGCAGAAATAATAGCTACAAAAAAATGTGTATTTAGCTTAAAAAGCTGGCTTTGGCTAATAACAGCTAAAATTTAGTTAAATTTGTATCAAATAGCTGAATATTCCAGAAAATTCCAAAACTTGTATTGTTGGTAAAATAGTGTCCTTATGAACCACTGAAAAGTAATTTGAGGAAGATATTAACGCTATAAACGTTCCACAGAAATTCACTTTATAAGACCAGGTTGGAGTTGTTTTAGGAAGACAGAATTCCACTTTGACCTTCACTCAGACTAGCCACTGGCTCATCAATCCAGTAAACTCTGTTTCTTCAAAAACTGCTGTCTACAACAGGCAAGATAGTTACTGTTCCCAAATGTTCCACAGAAACTCACTTCAAAAGACTTGAGCAATACAACTTCAAAAATAAGACTAAAATATGTTTATTCTTCTGCTTTTGTGACTTTTCTTTCTGTCACAAAGAACTTTAGTCATTAGTAAAATTTAATTGCAAGCGTTTGTCTTCATGGAGTTTTAAATTAACAAACATCTGAACGAGTTGTGGAATGAAGAAAAATGAATATTTGTGTGGATGCCACCAAACAGAAGGGGAGTAAATCTTGTTCTGTTTTGGAGTCCAAAAAGATTTAAAAAAATAGCAACAACAACAAAAAGATATATAT
>NW_013952564.1:475896-478457 GCF_001266775.1 Austrofundulus limnaeus | reverse complement strand
TATATACACTTCCTCATTTGCTTCTGCACATTTTGGTTCTGGTCTCTCAGTCAAATGAACTTACTCATAATGAGATCCAGACGGGCTGTTGCGAGGCTGATGGTTAACGTTGCAGATTACTGATCATTTCCCCTCTTTTGCTCATTTCCTCATCACTCTGACTCTCACTCACTGTCTGTTACTGCCTATAAACTGCAGCTCAAACAGCTAAAAACAGCACAAGAACCATAACAACACCCCCAACCCCCTGTCATCACACGGTTCACACAGACCCTCCTTATCTCTGCCTGCCCCTCACTTCGTTCTCTCAGCTGCTATCACATCTGGCAACGTCTGTATCACGTCAGGAGTCAGGAACTGTGATTTGTGTCAGGAAAAGTCTGATAAATGTGTCAGCTAAAGAAGGCTTGATCTAACTGTTGTAGGAGGATATTCCTATCAAAGCACAGTCAAAGAGCAGGAAGCAGTCTGCAGACGCACAGACAACGGTGTGACTGTGAACACATGTTGTCATGTGCAACATCTGAAAGAGGAAACTCAGAGGAGAGAAAACAGAAGTTTCTAGAACGGAAATAGAAAGCTTGTGTGCGGAGATCAGAAAAGTGGTTATTTTGTACCTGTGGTGAACAACGGGCAATTTTGTAGAGGGAATTGACGAAAAGAAGCGAGGGAAGAAACTCACCAGGAAGGCAAAAAAGGAGAGATGCCTGCTGCTCACAAACACTTCACTCACTTCCGTGTGGCTTCATGCAGCTTTGCTCAAGCATGATCCCCTGAGAAAGAGCATGAGCAGGGAGGCATATTTCATCTTGAAATCACCTCCCACACACTTTTATTTATTTTGTTTATTTTGTTTTTACATCACGTACAATAACGCTCCACACACACAGTCGCAGAAGACGGGAGCACAGTGGTCGACCGCACATGACAGGGTGTTGATAATGGCCTGACAATGTCTGGCTTTAATCCACAAGTGTCACTCTGATGTGGCAACAGGCTGGTTGCAGAGCAGAAGTGGCAGTGAAGGAATGCAGAAACAGTCGAACTTTTGGTCCAAACTCTTTACAATGTTTGCAAAAAGCTGCTTGTTCTGCCACATGTGCTAACCCTGACCTAACTCTGTCCCTGTGAAGAGTGGACTGTTACATGTTGTACCACATGTTGGGCTTTATTGGAAGAAAGCTCAAAGCTGGAGTTTTGAGGAAGTATCTGTTTAATTGAAATCTTTTTTTATGTTAAAGGAGAGACGTATGCTTTTAAATCCTTCTTTTTCCCATTGAAATCATTCAGTTTGGGTCTATATAAAGTAGAACTGCAATGTTTCTGAGTTCCTCCTTATTCCATCCTTATTGTTCCACAAGTCACTCTTTCACCCCTTTTCTGAGGTGTGTCCCAGATCAACTCGTTTCAACCCTGACCCCCTCCAGCTTCCAGAGCAGTCCATTCTAGTTTGATAGACTTTTTTTATGACTACATAGTGGGGCACAAACTTTTTTTGTTTACAAATTAATAAAAGATGTCAACAACAGAAGACTTGTCCATCCAGCCTTAAATGTTGGAGCCAGAGGAGAATGGAGACAACAATCCAGGCCTTATGTGTTAGTTCCGTCAAAAATTTTCTGTGATGTCATAGTTTAGAAAGCGAAAATAGGGAAAACTGAAGGGTTAAAAAATATAACGCAAACACCACTTCATCTTGCTAAAATAAGTATTTTTTGTTTTCTTCAAAAGTTTTTATTCTCATTTGCTAAACAAGAGTACAACTATACACATGCATGGAAAATCTTAATATATGTACACATAAACATTTTTAACATGTTTTATTGCATTTGTGTACGGCGCTACGTGGCCCTTTGGTAGTGTCCAAACAAAAATTGTCTCCTTCCATCATTTAAGTTGCCCATCCCTGATTTAAATAGTAGCAAACAAGAAAAGGAAACCGCCACATGGATGAATCTGAGCAAACGTCTGATCATCCTGCTGTCTGAGTGTGGAGCAGTTTGTTCTGTAACAGCGAACGTTCACTCAGAGTGTGAGATCATGTGAAGGGAAACACTTCTGTCTCCTCATGCTGTGGTCTTTGTCTGGGTCCCACAGACATGGATGGCTCCCACAGGAATGTAAACCTGTTAAATGTAACAGAAATGCAACAAAAAGGCAAACAGTTGTTCTTATATGTATTTCTTGTCTGCATACATAAAACACCCTCTATGACTTTAAATAGGACATTTGTGTGATGACAGTGTTGAAAAAGGAGTTGAGCATCATAATCATAGGAAACTGATTTGCTGACTGCAATTTAGCTGATTTGCATGAAAGCTGTAGTATAAACACACATCTCTATAAGTAATAAATATTAGTCAGCTGGCTAATCAGTCTCGGCCAATAGGCGAGAAGCTGGGGCGGTGACGCTTTTCTTAAGACCGCCTCCTCTGTTTTTACATTCCCTGCTGCATGTGGAGCTGGAAAAGACAATACAGCCAGCAAGAAATGTAAAGAGATGAAAATAAATGGGCTCAGGGAAATGTGTTTGGCAAAAATATACAACAAAGGAATATAAT